>NW_013668837.1:17107-36196 GCF_000517525.1 Limulus polyphemus
AGGTGTATATATAAATGAACATATGGTAAGAAAAATACTGACAAACAGAATATATATATATGAAATTGCTTGTGCTGGTGAGAGTAACTCATCACGACCATGATGACGGGGGTGAAAGTGGATAATATGACAAGTCTTTTTTTTCTATTAATTCAAGGACAGTATTTTACCTTCAATATAACTGAATTTAGAAATTAATAAGATTAAAAGAAACAAAAAGAATTCAAATGAACTAGAGAAAAAATAAATCGAATGTAAGGTACCCATAATGTAAAATAATGGTGAAAATAAGAAAAACCAAACAAAAAAAACATTAGCCACAAAAATTACAATATAAGAAGAAATGACTTTGCACATCCCAGGCTCTAACATACTGGGACACAAACCTAAATACCACAAAGATTAGGAACACAAAGAAAAACAGAACTACAAAAGAACAAGTGTATGGTAAGTTTAATAGCTAAATAATACTCATGAAGTAAGGTAAAGGTGAAAAATAATCCACTACAAACAACATCCCAATATGCAACTCTTTCCATGAATGAATTTCGTGCCTAAGTTTCTTATATCTTAAAACTATTCTTCATGAAGTATTGGTGTCAAATAATTTAGTCGTTAGAATTTTCAATATCTGACGAGTGGATCTGAGAATCAACCATATCTATTTTGCAATTATATCATGTTCTCGAGAACACCGATTGTTTCCCAGGCATGGAGGAGGAAAAGTTTTATATATGCCCTTACCTAACAGTACTTGACCCCCAGTGGCTCAGCGGATGACTGTGAACTTAAAACGTTAAAAACAGGTTTCCATTCTCAAGGTGGGCACGGCATATATAGCCCATTGTGTAGCTTTGTGTTCAACTACAAACTAATATAAATCACTCTGTCGTTTTTCAGTAAACATTTACATAAAAAACCTTGGTAAAAAAAAAGGTGAATGTTAGGATAAATAGTTTAAGAACTATTAGGCAACTTTCTGTTGCATAACAGTTTATTTAAGATATTTTCTAACAGAAAAATGTATATATACTAAAAAAAATTATACCTTTCTTTTCGATAGATTCAGTAAACCTTTCTGTATATTATTATAACGAAAATCTTACACAACTTTTTTTAAAAGTTAGTTCCTAAAATGAGTATTTTTTAAACACTGATTGATGTACTTATCCACTTGAACGTGTTTCTCCATTCCATTCACTGAAAGCTGTGATTTATGATATTTTCTTGTTTCATCCAATGAATATTTTCCACTCATATTTAATACATTAGAAAGACAACTCCTTTGTGCATACTTTGAATAAAATAAAATGACAAGATCAACATTTCTACATGCACAATAGCTTATTTTAATAAGATTAAAAGAAAGAAAACACACTTTACTCGTTTCTGTGGACAATATGGTTCATCATCTTCATGGATACAGTTCTTATTTTAACCTTAAATAAATATATTACTGTGCATATGAAAATGCAAGTGGCTCAGTGATAACTTTGTGGGCAAAGGTCAGGTAGTCTCTTGTATAGTTTTGTGCTTGACAACAAGTCTTTTTAAGGAATACAGTGCTACAAAACAGAGCAGTGAGTTTCTATAACATTACAATCCATGAAACTTGCCTCTCATGTAACAGTTTATTTAAATATTTTTTTCATTAAAATATATCATATGATATCATATATCATTTGTATCTATGTTACACATATAGGACATTTGTAAAATAAACAATTTCCATTAAAATATAGAAACAAAATTATCTTAGTCACTGCAGTGGAAAATTTGTGACTAACAAGTGTAGTTACTCACAGGGTATCAAGTAACACATATCTTTAAGTTTTAACTGAAATATATTGAAACATTTGTGAGCATTATAATAATTATGAACACTTTCAGAAAAACAACATGAGATTATATTAATTTTCAACGAACATTTTCTATTAATTATAAAATCTCTCTGATCAAAACAGATAGACATGGGATATGAAATACATTAACAAATGTATCAGAGCATGAGGAAGCTATGAGAGACTTATTTCTGTGCTGACACAGTTTGGTAGGCTGTTCTGTGACCAAACGGGTGTTAAACACATGACACGAAATACTCCATTTTCAAGCTGCTGACCCTTGGGACAGGATAAAATCATGGATTCTCCAAAACGATAAAAAGGCTTAGGATTTGTAATGATGATAGGAGAACCAGAAGCAGGCTCAAGAGGTTGACAACCTTTTTCACCTAATCAAAAAGATGAGAAATTAAACATTTATAGTTTCAGAAGGCAAGCAATACTGTACCAGCGAACACATACAATCCCAGGTGTAGTGTTACTGCTCATACACAATAATTAACAAAGAGTTTAACCTCACTAATACATAATTCCAGGTGTAATGTTACTGTTCACACCTGATAAGTAACACAGAGTTTAATCTGTGTTAATACACCATCTAACAAAAGATAATAATTTGAATTTTGCCATAATAATGTTTGCTGGGACTTTATCAATTCTACAGCTTGGTAGAGGATTTGCATGAAGTGATTTTTTTGATCAACTGGATATTTTCTTGGATTAATACATAACTTATAGATTTGTTGAGATATAAAAGTCAAAATGTTTTAAAAAATCACTTCAGTAACCATATTTTCTTGATATTCATGATGTATGGTAAGGTTTTAGTTTAGTTTGAGAACATCATGTACAAGTGAACAGTGAACCTCACTCACTCCTTTGTACAAGCGAACAGTGAACCTCACTCACTCCTTTGTACAAGTGAACAGTGAACCTTACTCACTCCTTTGTACAGGTGAACAGTGAACCTTACTCACTCCTTTGTACAGGTGAACAGTGGACCTCACTCACTCCTTTGTACAGGTGAACAGTGGACCTCACTCACTCCTTTGTACAGGTGAACAGTGAACCTTACTCACTCCTTTGTACAGGTGAACAGTGGACCTCACTCACTCCTTTGTACATGTGAACAGTAGACCTCACTCACTCCTTTGTTCAAGTGAACAGTGGACCTCACTCACACTGTTCACCTGTACAAAGGAGACCTCACTCACTCCTTTGTACAAGTGAACAGTGAACCTCACTCACTCCTTTGTACAAGTGAACAGTGAACCTTACTCACTCCTTTGTATAGGTGAATAGTGGACCTCACTCATTCCTTTGTAAAAGTGAACAGTGGACCTCACTCACTCCTTTGTAAAAGTGAACAGTGGACCTCACTCACTCCTTTGTAAAAGTGAACTGTGGACCTCACTCACTCCTTTGTAAAAGTGAACTGTGGACCTCACTCACTCCTTTGTACAGGTGAACAGTGGATCTCACTCACTCCTTTGTACATGTGAACAGTAGTCCTCAATTACTCCTTTGTACAAGCAAACAGTAGACCTTATTTACTCCTTTGTACAAGTGAACAGTGGACCTCAATCACTCCTTTGTACAGGAAGGAAAAATTAAACTTGTAAATGATCACTAACTCTTGAAACAACATTCTTTAAATTATTAATTTTTAATCCTAAAAACAGTTTCATACACTGATCTAATTCACCCCCAGTGGACAGACTTTGGATACACAGTACCATAGAATATTATTAGATAAAATGTTATCTATATTGTATGACAACCATCTCATGTTTCTTAGGAAGACTGAACTATGACATTTTATAGATGTCAGTTACATTGAAAATTTCACAAATTACATTATCAATAAAATTGGTACTAAATTTATTGAGTTTAAAAAGAAATTCTTAACTTCATTGTTTCTTAAAAATAATAAGTATTTACAGTTCTTTACAGTAAATAAAATCAAAACATTAACCAAGTAAGTTTTAGAGGATACAAAAAGAATTAAACATTCCTTTAAGATTTATGAACAAAATGTAGGACTAAAAATAACTAATGAAACCAAAATAAAAAATATATATATATATAGATATTTGAATTAAAACACTTTGTGTGACCTTTTTATTAAACATCTACTCTTCGTACTTTACCATGAATACACGGTTATTAGTGCTTAACTCTAGGTGAAACATATAACTTACATATCAGTTCTGGAACATTCCAGTGTCCTTCAGGAGTACATGATATTACTTTATTTCCAACAATAAATGAGCCTGAATTATGACAAAAAACCTCAACTTCTTCTCCTTTCTCATAGGTCTCTTTCTCAAGCTTTGGAGTTATTTCTGCAGGTATCACTTCGTACAACTTGTGTGCATAACACTGAGAACCTGTTGAAAACATGAGAATAAATATTTGACTTCATGAAGTAGATAGTAAGTTCTGGAACTGATGGCATATTTCAATGTCGATATCTCACAGCTAATTAAAATAAAAGTATAATTTAATTAGGTCTGAGCATGGCCTAGCTGTTACTGTTTAGAAGTTCAACCATAATGTGATGTTGAACACATTCCATACTTTCAACTATAGAGACATTGTAACTGTAAGGGTCAATGTCGCTATTCAAGAAGATTAACCACATAGGTGGCAGATACTACTGATTGATTTCCTTCTCTCTGATAAACAGTTCTGAAGTCGAGATGACTATGCCTAGATGCTGATAAAGTTTTGTTTTGTTTTTCAGACTGAAAATACCAAAATTAAGTCATCAGTTAATTTATTGTAGGGACTATAGTACTAATCCTATAATGTCAGCAATTAATTTATTGTAGGGACTGCAGTACTAATCCTATAATGTCAGCAATTAATTTATTGTAGGGACTGCAGTACTAATCTCATAATGTCAGCAATTAATTTATTGTAGGGACTATAGTACTAATCTCATAGAATTTACATACTGTGAATTTATTTTGATTTTTCTTTGAGGGAGGTATAAGACCATGCAAAAAGCAAATAAAAATAATACTGATTTGTGCTGGTTCATTTGTGACACATGAATACAGCTTACTGATGTGTTACACATGCCATTTTGTATGACTTATATCTGCTGTAACGAGATATGGGCCTGCCAAACTATATATGAGCTATTTTTGTGCATGCACCAAGAAACTTCTTCTGCTTGGTGGACTTTCCTAGCTGTTGGCGTGCAAACCCATGCATATCAACTAATGCAGACTTAACCACTTCATAATTTTTTTGGATATTATTGTATGTCTTTTCATAGAGAAGGGTATATATATCACATGAACAGGAAATAGTATTTCCTGCCAGAACATGAGTATGTTCAGCAAACTACCTGCAAGTCCCTGCTCACTTGCTCTGTATATCATGCTTGCACATGACAAATGTTCATCCCAGTCAGTTTGCTGGGATTAACAAACTTTGCAAGCATCCATTTTAGGGGTACTTTATACTGACAGGGAGCAACTAAACAACCTGTAGACCTCTGTACAGTTGTCCTTTAAACATTCATGACATATGGTAATATTTCATGCCACTTATTCAAAACTAACAAACTTAGCATGCACTTGGTATACTATTGACAGTTCTACTAACCCATTAGACTGAGGGCGATAACGTGATGTGCGTGTCTTCAATATGCCTAGCATTTAACACAACTGAGAGAACAGCTGGTTGTGTGGACCTTTTGCAGTGTTCTGGATCATGCTACCTGGTGCTCTACCAACAAATCAGCAACAAGTTGTGCCAAAGTATTGAACAATCGCTAACCCTTGGCCCACTTCAAGTAATCATTGATGTTTTCATTCAGTCTTCAGGAGTGAACCAGCAATACTCAGGACCATTATCTGTAGAGGAGGTCCAACAATCAACTGCTGGAGTGTACCCTAACCTTGCCACTTCTTTCTCTGGGTGGTAAACCCTAAAAAGGGTTTACACCAGTATTAAACATCTCAAATAAAATGAGGACCTCTAGTCTTTGAGTTATGCCAAGTCTGGAGAATCTCATGCCTTATAGCTCTGGAGACTACTAGCTGCATCACAGTCTGAAACTGTGGCTCAGTGGTTGATAGTAATGGTACAGCATACCTTCCACTATTCATGCTATAAGAAAATTACCTTGCTGCATAGCAAAAAACACAACTGTTTTTCCTGGAGTTATCAAAGTATTAATTCATCCACTAGTGAAATCTTCTACTGTATGACTTGGTGTTGATATGGCAGAAATGGTTTCAACTCCCAGATGGTGTCCAGAATCACGACATTCAATGAATGGACAGGTTCTCACCATATGGTAAGACAATCTATTGTATTTCAGTGTTGCAGGTCTAGGTGATATATTTTGACAAAGTGATATTTTTCACCAATGTTAACCAACATCCAATCATACCTTCTGAGTTTTTAAAGTTTGTTAACCATTTCAGCTAAGCATGGTCCACTCAGATGGTGAACTTCCTATCAGATAAGTGGTGTCTGGAAGAACTATTTTTCAATATACAGTATCTGAATTCCAAAGGCATCAGTTTTCAATTACTGTACACAATTACAAATCTAACTCTATCTTGCACGTGTGATAACACTATCTCAATTCCACTGTCTTGTTATCAATATACCAACACTGTAGCCTCCATTAAAGTGTTACAAGCCTTAGGAGTTGGTATGCCTGTTCAAATTCCTTATTCCATCCAAAGTGTGCTTCAACTGTAGTGACAATGGTGCTGTTCTCTTGGAGAAACTGGCCACAAACTATTGGTAATATGATTCAAAACCAGGGAAGCTGCAGAATTCTCACTTGGTCACAGGTTGAGGCCAGTCTCTCATCAATGCTATATTAGAAGTGTCTGTAGATCTCTACTTATGATATGACCAAGATAATTCACTTCTATCCAAATGACTGCACATTTTCCTGGTTTCAGTTTCAAGCCTGCTTTCTTTATCAACTGTACTTAAACTTGTGACCAAACACAAAAACATTATTAACATGTAACAGTTTAGTGACCAATTGTATTAAGTAGAGTAGGATGAACAGATTATTTTGGCACAATATTAAATGTTGTCTAGACTTGCAGTGAGATATTTGACATGACCCCAATGTGTAAAGTTACAAACTGACAGTGTCAGTAGGAAACAATCACGAATGTAATGGTTCTGCTTCCATTGCCATTTCAAAACTCAGACCTGCTTATTATGACTAGGAAGTTGTGGTTTAACTTTCTGATTCATCCCTTTCAGCTAGACTTAGAGAAGTTCTATACAGCTGAAATTAAGGCTCTATTTGTGCTGTTTAGATTCTGTGACTTTAATACCATACTTTTTACCCAGGCATAGACCATATAACCATTATCCTGAGTGAACAAAAATATCTGTTTAGTTCCTGGAACAAGCTTTTTTCTTAAATACTTTGATCTCCTTTTACTTAATCATACAGACACTAAAAGTACACCTACCTGCATACAGACCAACAGTTTGAAACTGAGTACAACAACAAACTTGTGACCAATTATCATGTTTCTAGTGCTGATGGGTTTTAAATCAAGGAAAACAATGTCAAGCAACATTAAAATGCCTCTTGATGGTCCTTGGCCACCTGAATGTGCCCATGGACACACTGGTGAAACAAAGAGACAAGTTAAAGTGAGAAACCACAAGCATTAGTGCCACAAAAGACTTTGTAACACTTCCAGTAAAATAGTTGCATTACACATCAGAGAAGAAAATCACCAATACCAGAACAATACACAAACAATCATACTTGAAGAAGGAAAGATTACTGAAGACTTTAGATTCAATTGTCTAAAAATTCTCTAAGCCCATCAAGCACTGAAGTTAATAAACCTGGTTATTATTACTGAAAAACATAGATACAATGCCTGAAGCTATCAATAGTGATGGCAGCCCACTCTAGTGGAGAGAACTATCATCTTCTGTTCCTAAGGTTTCAGTGTCAATTACATACCTGAAGACAGTAGCATGTTAGGGGTTATTAAAAGTTAGATTAATTATGTATAATTAAAAAAATGAGTTAAAAAGGCTAACTAACAATAAAAGGTGACTGGTCACTAACTGACTTGTACATATCAAGTGAATGGTTAATCCAAGAACATAACATTAAAAACTACATTCTCTCAAATAGGAAAGCTGTCATTTATATTGTGACGGATCTCTGTTATAGTGTTAGTCATGAGCAAGTGTCTTGGTATTTGACCTTTTAGTAAAGTTATCAAAATATCAAGAACTGGACTTAACATTACACATTTTATCATTCACCTCAAATATCCAGATATTATGTGAATAAAGTGAGATTATGGGCTATATTTAAGAGTTTCTATTCTCTGTTTACTTACCACCTAAAACTGATTTCTAATATTTAACTTCATCACACTTTAATATGACTGTGTGTTAATTTTAGTATCAGTTCATGAATATAATACACAGTGGGGAGATACTGTTTTTTTTTCTGATGGAACTGTGGCAGGAGCTTCTCTTGAAACCTACCAAAAGGTGATGACATAGAGTGAGGCCAAGAGACAAAGAGTAAAGAGGGTTTGAGTTATATCATCTATTGTGGTGATGAAAGTCAGATTTTATGGTACTTTACAAATTGTCAAGAAGAACCACTGGAAGAAGCTGATGGAAATCATAAAGAATGGAACTCCAGAATAAGTTGGCATTAGCCAAATGGATGAACACAAGATTGATGAAAATTTGTCAAAGGATGCACTGTGGGAAATATCTTAAGGTTTTCCCTTGCATTTACATTCAAGATATTCTGGGTTATTGACCACTGCATAGACAAGCATCAGATGGCATGTACGCAGGGGATTTTTGTGAATCACTAGTTGCATACTAGCAATTCATCATTCTCAGTACATTTTTAAAAATCAGTAGGGGAGTAGTCTGTTCTTCAAATAAAACTACCAGTTATTCATACATTATTATTGTATATTTATTAGTCAGGATACTGTAACTCTTGAAGTTAATGCTTTTCTTTCAAAAATAACTTATTATAAGACATCTGTTTTTGAATTCAAATATTAAAAGCAAGGGGGCTGCTGCATCCTCAGCCCCATAAACTGTTCAGTGCTTGTACTTGAGAGGAAAAAATACATGTAAATATATTAAGGGTAACAATGGATAGACCAGCTTCATTAGTCAATATTACATTTGATGTATCTCTTCCATGTAATCAATATTTTACCAATTTGAAATCATGTCAGACAATAAGTAATACAGAATAAGATAAAGTAAACAGAGGCAACTAACTGTTTGTTACTGGTGTTCATTGTGCAGTTTTTATATAGTTAGGTTTATGAACAATAAGGAATAAAAGCATCTTTACATTGAATGATATAGGAAAAAGAATTTAATTTTGGCTGGTTAATTTTTGATATACAGCATTGCTATAGAGTTTTGCTTTCAATGTAAATACATTTCTCAAACTTACAAATAAAAGTACAATACCTCTAGGCTGACAGACAGGAACGTTTTGAGACCACTGATGTGTCTCCATACACGTAGCATTTTTGGCTCCTATGAGCTCATATTGATCTTTACAGCTAAACTGGACAAAACTGTGTTCATGCTTGATCACTAATCCTGGACTATGTGGGATGACTGGACATCTAATGTCTGCATAGAAAATAAACATTAACTATCAATTATTAAGATCCTAATATAAGTAAAATTAGAGGGGCATTTAGTAGAGTGCACTACTCTGCTGCATAGCATTGATCATATTCAACTCTCAAAAAATATGAAAATACGTCCATATGTCTGTTGTTATCAAGGGACACAAACCACTTTTAACAGAATAATGAACAATATTCTACATATGCTCACCAAATTTCCTCTAACAACGATCATTTTTGACTGAGTTAGAAAGCAAAAATAGTGTGAAAAATCAGTCCTCATGTTAAAAGATAAGGATTTTTTTGTGACCTTGACCCTCCTAAAGCTAATCACTAATAAGTTGGGTCATAGTCCAAATGTATACTGACTTTTGTTCAAATCCATTCAGCCATTTTTGAGAAATCTTGCTGACAAACACACACATATAGGGGTGAAAACATAACCTCCATCCACCTTTGGTGGCAGAGGTAATAACTTATTTGAAACATTAAGTGCATGACTGTCATTGGTTTTATCACTTCTGTCCAAGAAGTAGGTTTCTATTGTGCATTTATTACTTGTTGCAACCTAATCATAGCAGCTGCATATGAAACAAATAGTAAGTCAGAAGAAGGTTTAGGAAAGTTTTTATTCTTAATAAGTAGATTAGAGTAATTTAAAAACAACACATTTATATGGTAACAAATTGTGACAAGTTTATAAATTTCACTGTTTCAGTTTGCCAGATATTCAAGGCAATTTCATAAATTTGAGCTAAAAAATTTCATTTCATAGATAATTATTTGGACTTTTCCATCTTTATAAAGTTTACATGACCTTAGTTACCATAAATATTTTTATTACACATAAAATTTTTGTTCTACTTAAAAACTTAAGATTTAATAGTTACATATTTCTTTGTTAATACTTGAAAAATATTTCATTGAAGACAAGTTTGAGAAAATTAATCAATCTGTTATATCCTTTACAAAATCCTGTGCTTTACAGGTGCCAGCATCAATGACTGAATATAAAAATAAGTGTTTTATAGAATTTTATATTTGTTTTCTTTGAATTTTCTATAGCATCATATTTCTCAAGCATGAAACTCTTACTAAGAAATGTTATCTTTAAGTTTAAGTTCTGTTAACAGTTACAGTTATAGATAGCAATCACAGTGTGGAAAATTCTGATTCCAGTGCTCTCTAAATCTGGTTGAGGTAACATGATAAACTGCAGCATGAGATGTTACTTTTTGTAGTATTACTGTTTAAGGAAATGTTTCAAGGGATAGTTGCATCAAATTCTGCTTGACCTCGTGTTTGGAGGATACCTTGTGGCTGTCTCAGAGAGCAGAGATATTTCTGCATTTGGTACCAATTTTTCTGATTGGTCAGTTGCTTTGTATATTTGTTTATTTTGTAATTTGGTCATTTTTCAGGAGATGCTAGTCTGCCTTTTGAGGAGTACAGATGGTTTTTGTTTCACTGTTTCTTCTACCTACTAATTTTAATCATCTTATTTGCATTTTTCCAACCACTCAGACAAGCACTTTATTATTTTTTTATTCTCTTTACTCAGTAGATAGTTTTTCCCTTTCATTTTATCTTGATATTAACACCGTGTTTCCTTTCTTTTAGTTCACTTTCCAGAAATAAATACACATTTTCTACTAAATATTAGATCCACAAGTCTTTCATTTCATTGGGGATAACCCTGATTTAACAGAAGTGATAAAGCAGACTAAAAAATAGACACATCCATAACTATACATTGAATAGAAAGAAGAATTAAAAATGAAAGAAGAAAAACTTACTTTGAATCACTAGATCAATAGAGATTGAATTTTCTTCTGCGATATGACAGGTATAAGTGCCTGAGTGTTGATAATTGGTGTATATATACATTCCACTACATAATACTCTTTTACAACTATAAAAACCTAGAAAAACAAGAGAAAAAAATCAGAATAATCATATTAAAAATCAAGGCACTTATAAGAACAAAACAAATACCCAAATTCAGTTTTACTTAAAATGATGGCCATCTGCAAGTGACACAGCATAGCCAGGGTCAACCAAAATTTACTGTTATGGAGTATATATAGTTGCAAGTCTGCAGTATGACTTAAACTAACCCTGAATGTTAAACCCATCAAATTGGACTGTGGGAGCTTTCCTATTCTCTTGGCTGTAATGATAAAACTTTGAAGGCAGGTCCATCTTCCCTTAATTTTGACTTTATCCCCCCCTCTTGTTTTCATTCAAACAAACAAAACAAAATGTTGTATTACGAGAATATGCATTTCTTCTACATAAAATGAAATGAATACAGACAATTTCTGTTTATATTTTGTTTTTGTTTTATAAATCACAGACATGATACTATAAGTCTGTCTTGTTTCCAGTTGAAAAGATAACAACAATTGACAAAAATCTACAATTCAATAATAAATGTTGTGTAGATACAACCTTTTGTGAAAGTGTTAATTTCTGTGAGTTATAATAAGCTTTCTGTCAAGATACCATGTATGAAGGCCTAGTTTTTAAAGTTTAAATTTACATGGACACTATCATCTCTTAAAGACAATTCAATGTATCGAGCAACGCGTAATAAATTTAACTACTGAATTAATTATTTTTAATAAATTTTCTTATTGAATAAAAAATAATTGTGTAATCAAGGTAAAATAAAAAGCATTAAATACAAAACAATAACAAATGAGGAAAATAATTTAAAACTTTAAAATAAAGAATAATTTGAACCTCAGCAAGAAATTAATATCCCACATACTTTTAACATAAACAACTTCATTATCAAAGTCTGCATCAAATAAAATGGCACAAAGATTTTAAGTACAAGTTCCAGTAAAGTGATGTTTTTGAAAGAGAAGCCAAGAGTAAAAGTCTACAAAAGAATATACAAATGTATATTCATAATGATAACCAGGTAACTTACTACCACCACCTTTGACTTTTGTACTCAAACTTGGCCTAATAAAATTTTATAATGATCCATTGTTTAAGCACATTATAAGTGTAACTTAAAGTAACATAATATAGAGCTTGCATAAAGAACAATTGTAAAAGACACTGATAACTATTTTTATTTGTTATTGATGATTTGTTGTTGTTTTTTCAGCTTCTAATGATGTTGAAATAGAATTGAATAGTCGAGAAGAGGAGATAATTTCCCCTGGTGGCATAGTTGTGTTTCCACCCAACAAGTATCTATATATTACCTGCAGAACTAATAGCAGAGCAAAAAAACAAAATTCAGTGAAACTCATGGACAAACCTATGTCTAAAAAGAAACTCAAACATGCCTAGTTAATGCTTATTAATTTTCATCAGCCCCTACCAACAACACTTGAACTTAAAGGTTATAATAGCAAAAAAACACACATTTTTCACTTAGCTTTCAAACTATAAATTAAACAGTGAAATAAAATTAATTGTTGGAAAATTATAAGCAGCAGAGTCAATAATGAAGGTTTGTTTGATCTGAATATCGCGCAAAACTACACGAGGGCTATCTGCACTAGCCATCCCTAATTTAGAAGTGAAAGACTAAAGCTAGTCATCACCACCCACCGCCAACTCTTGGGCTACTCTTTTATCAATGAATAGTGGGATTGATGGTCACATTATAATGCCCTCATGGCTGAATGGGTGAACATGTTTGCTGGGACAGGGATTTGAACAACGACCCACAGATTGTGAGTCAAGCATCCTAACCACCTGGCCATAGTAAATAAACCAAGGGTTCTGTCTGAACCAATGCTAAATTCCTGGTTAATTTTGCTGTACTTAAAAGAGAAAGAAAATGCTGGTCTTTACTCTAATTTCAGAATAAAATTCTAATTACATTCTTTCTTTACCCACTTGAATCACATTAATGACATTTCCCATAATGCCTCAAATGAAGAACAATTTTTTCAACATTGTACCCATCCCTTTAAGCTGTTAGGACAACTGCACAATGACATTATGTATAAAAATAATCAAAAACATAGAAAAGTTATGTTACAAAACAATCAAAAGAGATAGAAATCTTGCAAGGATAAGATGTGCAAGACAAATAACAGAATATCCATTTTGATGCATAATCAAAACACTGTATGACAATTAATGTAAGCTAATAATTTAATGATAAAGGATAAAAGTGTGCAAGACAAATAACAGAATATCCATTTTGATGCATAATCAAAACACTGTATGACAATTAATGTAAGCTAATAATTTAATGATAAAGGATAAAAGTGTGCAAGACAAATAACAGAATATCCATTTTGATGCATAATCAAAACACTGTATGACAATTAATGTAAGCTAATAATTTAATGATAAAGGATAAAAGTGTGCAAGACAAATAACAGAATATCCATTTTGATGCATCATCCAAACTTTTAGTATTAATAGACTGTTCGGAGCAAATACCATCCAGCACTTGTGGTGTGCAATTAAAAAGAGCAAGATTGTGATACACCTATGGAACTTAATACAATGTACTTTTTAGAATGAATATTTGTTTTTTACAATGGAACAGTTTTAAGTAAGAATTAAAGTAAGAATCACTCTTATAAGAACTTAAAGTTTTTATTTGCAAATATATGAAGAATATGTAGACTGCTTATTATTTTTAATGGTTGATTTTCAGGACATATTAACATAAAACAAAAAAAATACTTAATTGCTTTTATGTAATGACTCACATACCACAGGTAGGAAACACCTTGTCCATCCAACTTCCTTTGTTACAGTAAGTTTCATTCTTGCCATACAATCGACTTTTTCCAATTGGATCACAGTGAAATAATATCCTTCCTCCATCTGGAACCTCATCTCCAGTTTTTATTTTATGAACACCATGAAAGATTCTTAGGTTGTCATCATAAATCCCAAGCTTACAAAATGTTGAGAGCTGTTGTTCAGTAACTGATTCTTCAAGATCTAAAAACATGTTTTTTTGCAATTAATATATTGTAACATCATCAACTTACCCAGAAATCAGTTTTAAGAGATGATATATCATGAGAATATAGTTACCAACATATAAAAAAACCCTCATAAGGACAATTAAAACAGTATAGTTTATTGAAGCTAACGTTTGAGAAATCTAACAAACTACCCACTAGATAAATACATTACGATATACTAATATTTAAACAATTTAAGTTCTGGTGTTTTCTGATGATATAATTTCTGGCTTGAAAATTCACTGCAAATTTTTGTCTTGGTTTGTTGTGTGTGTTCATCTTTCTTTAAATACTCCAATACTAACAATCTGAAGTTACAACTATTATTCATTTTAATTTGTTTTCAATTCACAACCATCAATACAACAGTTTTTCACCATTTTTTTCCATTTTAGCTTCACATTGTCTTGTATTCTTTATTACATAACTACAAGTCACTACACCTACCTTTCAACATATTAGGTTCAAGAATCTCTAGTTGTTACAGAGATGTTTGATCTTCATCAGAACCAGCCAACCATCCCAGAGTGTAAAGTGTACTCATTTGCTTTTTATGCTACCACTAGAAACTTTGCCCAATGTTGCATGTACATACTCACCAAAATTTCACATCTGCAGCATACATGCAACTTATATGTACTGTTATTGTACAGCACGTCAGGATATATTTTTAAAATATAGATCACATGCAAGTTGACTGCTTCTGTAGCTCACTCTAAAGTAGCTGTAGTGTATACATGTTACATACCTTTGAATATCTTCAAAATATCTGTATGTGTGTTGGATGGTTCACATCTATGTTACATTGGATATGCATATAAATTTAGCATCTGTCATACAGAAAATTAAATATGCTATATTAAAACGATTTTGAATATAAAAATCAGTTTGTTCAATTACGTGTGTCAGAATTATGTTTTGTTACCCATTACCATTTTGTTGGTAGTGTGACACCACCAAAAATTGATCACTTTAGGGAATATGAAACACTCCGTTCTGGTGAAAAATTTTCACACAGTCAGATCATAAAGATGTGTTGAGATCAGAGATTTATAATTTCCAAAAACTGGAATATCTCTTGTACTGAATTGCATCGGATAACAAAGAAACATGAATCAACTTGGGAAATCAGAACCATCCAGAAAGAGACCAACAACAAGACATACCACAGCCATGATAACAAAAATGTAACGAGTAGGGGTGTAATTTAGACATAACAGCCTTACGATGGAACCTTTTGCAAAGGAAGCTATGTTGCAACCTTGATGTGAAGATGGATGGATGTTAGACAGAGCATGACTGGACATGGCAACATGGATTGTAACAACATAGTGAGACTACAAAAATTATTTTAATACAGCATATTGAACCTTTGTATGTTTATCTTGTCACTGTATCTGTTTTGCATCTTTCATAATTAACTGTAATGTGTATATTTTACAATTATGTTATAGTCCTCTTTACAAAAAGCTTATTGTTGTCCCTTAAATCTTATTGTCATAGTCAGGCTTTTTCTGGGAATTCAAGATACAGCAATGCTCATTGCCACACACTAGCTCTTCTTTCCCTAGAAAGGCAGCATTTGGTAGCATTCCTATTGTTTCTATGAGCATGATGAGTAGAATGCTAAATACAGAGTAATGTTCATTTGCTCTACCTGTTATACTGCCAGTATCTTTGATAATTCTAAAAATGTGTGCTTCATAGACAGAGATCCACCTTCAGTTTTGCATGTCCACTTCTGTTTTATCTTACTCTGTTGTACTAGTTAATCAACATAAAACTAAATAAAGAGCAATGGCTCTTCTTTATTACTATGACTAACAAGACGTGTTTTCTCTTCTTCATATCATCAAGCGTCAGACAACTTTATCAACCAAATGCCCACTCTGTGGCCTGGTGAGCCCTCTTGAGTTACCATGGCAACTAATTCACACTAAGATCCTCCTACTTTTGTAATGCAATCAACTTCTTTTTGATGTACATTGCCTCTTGTAACAAGGTCACCCATACAGTCTTATCAAGATTACACCAGTGTCTTGTTTTCATGATCTGAATTCAGTAATGTACCTCAAAAGTCACAGTGTATCAATACTTCTTTTACTGTATAATCCAAAATGTTTATTTCTCATGAGACTCACTGGCTTTAAATAAGAGTCATGTTACTAAGCAGTCACCATGGTCACCTAAGGCAATATTGGTAGACTTAAAAGCTTGGTAATGACCCACTCTTCAAGGACAGGGCCATATTTAGTATTCAAACGAATCTTTACAGGAAAGCTTTCAAAAATCCTTCCATTCACTAGGCAGCAAGAAAGCACTTCATGAAGGGAGTCTCAAAAATATCTAGGTGGAGGGCTGCTGTCCTATGTTTTTGCTTATGGAATTGTGCATTAGCTTTAATGTTGCACCACTTTAGGTGCAAAAAAAAAACAAAAAAAACTCAACCCTGCACTAGCTCCAACTTGTCTGCTCTGAGTATCTTGAAACAAACACAATGACATAAACAACCAACCAAGAAAGTTAGGTTCATGTATAGCCAAGCCAAAAATATCAAATTTATGCACAAATGATAAAGGCCCATTTAAAATCAAACAAACCAAGCCAAACTTCATTATTAATGACAATAAGAAAAAAATTAACAATTTTAAAAAACAATAAAGTTTTTTCCGAGTTATTCACAAGGTCTCACAAAAATGTAGCATGCCAAACATAAGAAACAGAAGTATTGTTCAAGTGAGTTGTGACTTTACAGATAAAAACTGTAAACTTCAACCTCATGCTTAAAAGATTTACAGCATTACAAGTTGGAAATTTCTACTTTTAATTAAAATGAAATAATGTCATAATACTGCCATGTTATCAAACTAGATTGAAAATTCAATCTTATACATTATGATATACATTACTGAAGATAGAGCATAGTAAAGTTAAAAATAAAGGGCTGTTGTCCAATGACTAATCCTCAATAGCTAATAGAAGTATTCAACATGAAGCTAAAATCTCTCTAGCCAGTGAGTTTCAAAATAACATAAAGACAATTAGTTTTATTACTAAAACACCTAATAAAACAACACATTTGAAATTAATATTAAAAATGATCATAATTTTATTTTAAAAAGTTGAAATATATCTGTGGTTTTGGAATAAGTTTTAAGAAAGGGGTTTATGTTCTTTCAGATATTTCAAATCCATACATTTTTTAAGTGATTTCTGATCAAAAACTATACTATAAATAATTTCTACTTATAAACACTAATATATTGCTATACAGAGAAAAAATTGCTTCACCTGTCACAATAACTTGCAATGTGACTGAGCTCCCAAAAAGATTAGAACAAGTGTAGTTTCCAGTGTGAAGCCTCGTAGCATTAAACTGTATGAAATATATTTCTTTTTCTGTGACTGAGAAGCTCACTAGAGGAAATAAGTTAATAAAATATTATCAAGTCAGAGAAAACAAATTACCAGTACATGTATACACATCATACATACTGACAGAGTCTGGAAATAAGAACTGTATACAAAAGGAATTAAAGAAAAAATCAATTATCCAATAAATTTCTATGTTAATTTAAGATATAAACTTAATTAAAGAATCAAAAGCTCACCTCAGGAAAATTGTTATTCAATACCATTATTCAAAAAATATTCATTTATGTAGCTTGATTATGAAATCAAACTGAATGGACAAACAATTTTTTGAAGTTAAGCACAAAGCTACACAAAGGGCTATCTGGTTTTATTGTCTTGAAATTTTTACATGTTCTACAGTAATTACTGTATGCTTCATCTGAAAATAATATCAAATTTTCTCTATCTCGTACAGATTTTTCAAAATACATCATAATGCAATACATAAAAGAAAGACCACAACACATAGTTTTGAGACTAAAAGATGTAGATTTCACAAAAAAAAATCAGAATAAATGAGGATGCATATTCATTTAACATCAATGTTCTTTCCCTTTTCTTCAGTTTGTTTGTATTTTTGTTAAAAAAATATAAAAATAAAAATACTAATTGTGGTAAATAAAATAATGATTTGATGTAAGTAAGAGTTTTTCTCCCCCATTTGTAAAAATCCTTACATGATAGAAAAAAAATGAATATTATTTTCAAAGTCTGCATAGCTGAAGTATTGAAAATCCATTATTAAAATCAAAACAACTTTTATGAAGTTTAAATTTGCAGGCCTGTGTTTTTCATTCCACAAACTATTTTTACACTTAAAAGCAAATACAGTTTTGATTTGTAAAAAAAGGACAATTAAAAGATTACATGTGAAATACTTATGAATCTTAAGCTTTAGCAAGAAACAAATGAACTGTAAATAAGATGTTGTTTTACAAATCTAAAAAAAACTAAACATGTTATCAGATAGTGGAAAAAATTAAACATCAGTCAATTGTAAATTATATGGACTATAAAAAAGCTTTTACACAACTCATTTAATAAAGGCCCGGCATGGCCAGGTGGTTAGGGCGCTCGACTCGCACTCTGTGGGTCGCGGGTCCGAAACCCTGTCACACCAAACATGCTCCCCCTTTCAGCCGTAGGGGCATTATAATGTGACAGTCAATCACACTATTCATTGGTAAAAGAATAGCCCAAGAGTTGGCGGTGGGTGGTGATAACTAG
>NW_013668837.1:37132-39620 GCF_000517525.1 Limulus polyphemus
GCTCTATATTATGTTATTTTAAGTTACACTTATAATGTGCTTAAACAATGGATCATTATAAAATGTGAAAAACATAAAAACATGTGAAATCCATGGATAAACCTATTTATATGCATATATATTTTACTTTAATTCACAAGTAATAAAAAATGTTTGAACAAATTTAGTATGATATAAGGACAGCAATGTCAAAGAGTACAGAAACATATTAGGGATGAATACACAAAACCATACAAAAAATCACTACATAAGTAGCCAAATATTTCCAAGAATAACCTTTATCTACAACTAAATGTTGAATTCATGCTAGTTGTATGAATACAGGTTTGAATAAAAGTATTTAAACTGAATATTGCTATACTGTCTTACTGTAACTAATAACCCTAACCTTGTAAAACTGACTTAGTACTTACTGGCTACTTATGTATGGATTTTTGTATGGTTTTGTGTATTCATTTCTACCTTGTTTCTGTACTTTTTGGCATTGTCATCCCTACATCATACTTAATTTTTGCAAAATTTGTTTTATTACTTATTTCCCCTCTTTTTTTTTTAAATAATTTCATCGAAGTAGGTTGATAAGTGAACATCTGTTTTATTTTTATAATCCAATGGTAATATAAATCGTTAATACGATATCAGTTTTCTCAGTTTCTCTAATTTTGGATTTCATTGGAGGCCAGTGAAACTGGAATGGTTCCTCCAGGATGGTACAAGTACCCTGGAGCACTGAACCAATGTTAAGGGGATATTTATAGAATGAACACTTTCAACTCCACCCCAACTCACTGCATCTGCATACAATTGACTCCACCACATGTTAGAGTCATGTCGATTAATAAGTAGGACATCATACAGATCCCAGGCCGTGAAGTATGATACCACACATATACACACAGCTTCCAGCTTGACCCCACTGAACATTTGAAGAAAAGTAGACTGCTGTATAATGTATTGTTTTGATAATTAAGAAACTGGTGTTTTTTAACTCGGACATTAATAACATGTAAAAAGATCAGTCAGTTGCATAAATACTTGATCTTCTTGATATCTTGAACATTAATTTAGATTATTCTCTCTTTCTTTCTTTATTTTTGCTGAAATTAGTTTGATAGATATCATGTTTGTGCAATGAAAAGTCACAAATGGTCATTATATAAGAACAATTTGTACTGCCATCTAATTATCAGAAATGAAACTGTTATTATGAAACATGGAAATGATATATGATTATAAACTGAACTCACTGCTAAGTTGTAGTTTTTCTTTTTATTATTTCCCCACAAAATATGTGTGGTAGAAGAACAGAATATTATTACTGTTATACAAGCTGTGAAACACTCAATAATGGCAATTAGGTGCTCAAATAGTGCTATAACTAAACTTTCGCAGTTATCTGTAAGCATCACAGAGTAGTAGATTGAATGAGGCAGCCTTTTTTTTTGCCTATCCATGATACTAAGCATTCCCATGCTTAGTGATAGCCTGTTCCCAAGTACTCTTAAAATGTTTTACTGTCATACTAAAGCCATTGCAAAAAACTTCACTCATTTCTTGGCTAGTATGAGAGAAAAATAAAGAAAGAAGAACATTTTGACTTATTAGCTAGTTCTGCACTTTAGCAACACTTTTTCAATAACATTCAGAGTCTCACAAGCTGTGAAACACTTGATAATGGCAATTAGGTGCTGAAATAAGGTTATAACTCAATTTTAGGAATTATATGTAATCATTATGGAGTAATAGATTGAATATGGCAGCCATTGTTTTCTTAATTGGCCCATCCCTACATACTAGGCACTACCATGATTAGTAGCCTGTTTAGAGGAAATACTGTTTAGTGCATGTGGTGTGCAATTAAAAGAAGCAAGACTGTGACACTTCGCTAGAATTCAATACAGCATAATTTTAAAATGAGTATTTGTTTTTACAATGGGAAAGTTTTCAATTTGTAAAAAGTACAATTCACTTTTATAAGAACTTAGTTTTTACTTGTTTGGAAATATTTGATGGTTATGAACACTACTTAATATTTTCAATGGTTTGTGTTCAGGGAATAATAGCATAAAACAGCATGACAAAAAAATACTTAATTGCTTTTATGTAATGACTCACATACCACAGGTAGGAAACACCTTGTCCATCCAACTTCCTTTGTTACAGTAAGTTTCATTCTTGCCATATAATCGACTCTTTCCAACTGGATCACAGTGAAATAATATCCTTCCTCCGTCTGGAACCTCATCTCCAGTTTTTATTTTATGAACACCATGAAAGATTCTTAGGTTGTCATCATAAATCCCAAGCTTACAAAATGTTGAGAGCTGTTGTTCAGTAACTGACTCTTCAAGATCTAAAAACATGGTTTTTGCAATTAATATATTGTAACATCATCAACTTACCCAGAAAACAGTTTTAAGAGATCATATATCATAAGGATTTGTTTACAAATATATATATATATATAGTACTGTGCAAAAGTGTTAGG
>NW_013668837.1:40168-54043 GCF_000517525.1 Limulus polyphemus
TTATTAATCTGCATATTTAGTACAACATAAACTCAGTGGAAGTGCTTGAGTTCAGCAAACAGTTAATATTTTGTGTACCCTCCTTTTGCTTTAATAATTGCAGACAGTCTTTCAGGCATTGTTGCTACATATTTAATCAAAGTTTCTTTTGGGATTTTAGTCCAAATGTCTCTAATACACTCCCATAAAGATTCTTTGGAAGTAAGTTTTGATTTGTTAAGTTTTTGATCCATCAAATCCCAGATCTGCAAAATTGGGTTAAGATGGGGCTCTGTGGGGGGCCATTGCACCATTTGAATGATTCCAGCAGCTTCTTTCTTAGCTAAGTAATTTCTGCATAGGATGGATGAGTGTTTGGGGTCATCACCTTCTTGGTAGTAGAATCCTTTACCAATAATACACAAATCACTGGGTATATCATGATGGATCAGTATGTGATGGTACGTATGCTGGTACATTCTTTCATCTATTTTGCAAATATCTCCTATCACCTCAGCTGAAAACACACCCAAACCATCACACTGCCTCCCCCATGCTTCGTGGTAGGTGCTATGTATTGAGGTAAGTATCTTTCACATTTCTTCCACAAGATGTACAACCTATGCTTTGAACCAAATATTTCAAACTTGGAAACTTTTCTGTCAATTGGTACATGGTCGTTTATCTCAAGCTTGAGATCAGTGGCAGTCTTCCTTCTGTTTCAAAGGCTGCATAAACGAAGATACTTAACATCAATATCATTGAATTTAGGTGTTATGTCTCTTACTTTTATATTTTCAAATTTACTTGTCTTGGTCTCATGATCTATGGTGTACTTGACAGTTTGTGAGGAGCATTTCAAGTCTGCAGCAATTTGTCGGAGAGTCCAAACAGCCTCATGTAAAGCTTTTATGTGAACTCTCTGCTCTGCTGACAGCTCTCTACGCTTTTTGGGCTGTGGCATGACAACAAAACTTAATATATAGTGTTAAACATTGTTTTTATCAAGGTTTATTTGTGAAGTGCTAAAAAATTGATTTCTTCTAGCATATACCAGTACCATATGCTAGCTCCTTTCTATATAGTTAAGCCACTGCATGGGGTACAATGACAGTTATTTCAGATCCTAAATTTGATCAGTATGTCCATCCAACCAGAACCCTTATGACATGCCCTTGATACAAGTATATAGGAATTCTAAAGAATGATAAGTGTTCTCACCCTGTTTCATTCAATTGTCAACAGGGATCAGTGAAGCATTACTATACTGTTGAAATTTACATTCTGTGATGGCATGGAAGAGTTAGCCCTATAAAATAGGAAAGAATGACAAAATATTCTCTTGTCCTAACACTTTTGCGCAGTACTGTACATGTACATGTATATATATATATATATATTTCATATTTACAAATGTTAGAATTTGTCTAAGTTCTAATTTATAAGATGCTAATTCTTGTCAAGATCATACAATAAATTCAGCCTGAGTCGTTACTTTCAATAGCAGGATCTGATCACGGAATCTATTTACAATTTAGTAGGATGCCGTATTGTATTCAGCTTTACCTTGAGCTTCGTGACTGTCATATGGAAGAGAAAAATTTCTTGATCCTTGTTATTTGTCCTTCTGATATTGATCAGGTACAGAAAGAAGGCAAAGTATGAATCTAATTTTGTCATTTTCAGAAGGGATAATTTCCAATTTGAACGTTTACTTTGAAGTTCTGGCTGGTTTTTATTGTGTGTATATCTTTCTTCAAATACTCCAATACTAACAGTTTTAACTTAAAATTATAAGTTTTGTTAATTTGTTTTAACTTCACAACCATTGATACAATAGTTTTACACCTGTTAAACTTGTCATTATTCTGTTTTCTCTAATAAATAGTGTTAACTTTAGATTCAGCTTCATAATGAGTATTTCCTCTTTCATTCCACAATTACAGGTCATTACACTTGTCCTTCCACATACTAGGTTCTCAAGTCTAGTTGTTACAGAGGTCAGACAGTTTTATGGTTGATTTACCTATCAATTATCACATAGTATTCATGTGTATGTGCTACTCTTTACTAAACCAATTTACTTCTTTATCATAATTTCTGAAACAGAATCTGAATTTATGCAGGTTGTATTGAAACCAATAAAATAAAGCTAATCAGCTTCTCTGAATTAACACTTTCTATTGGGTGTCTCATTCCTCTTTCATCATAGATATCAATACTGACAAGAAGATAAAAACCCTATAACTCGAGCACTTTTGAAAGGTGGACCTTTCTTCTTCAGAAGCATTTTCATCATTTTGTATCAAGACTTCTTGAACGTACGTGCTTTTCAGACATCATGAATACTGACAATACAAACTTGTATCTTATGTGAGCTGAGGTGAATGGACTATTACCGTGGCTCCATGTGTGAGAAGACTGGCTAAGATAAGGCTCTTGTGATTTCTTCAGTGTATGTGAGATGATTATAACTTGGCAACAATGTGCCTCATTTGTTGTAAAACATTTTGCATCAATACATAAATAACATCTTTGTTAGTTGTAAAATATTTATTTAACAATAGATAAAACTTGCACAAATTCTGTTAATAGTCACTAAATAATTAAACTATCAAAATCTTATGCTGGCAAGATAGTTCAGTAAATATCTAATAAATCTAAATATTTGTAAAGCAACTAGAAAGTTCGTTATTTCTACTGTAACAAGTATCAAAATATTTTTATTCCTATATATGTATATAGTGAATTCATTGTGATACAACTTGTAATATATTTCCCCAGTAACCAAAATAATTTAAATTAAAATGATAAAATGTATAACATGAAGACAAGAAAATATTATTCCCTAAATAATTTTCACTATATTTTTCAATAATGTTTTTTCTGAGGTAAATAAAAAAGCACTATCTCATGTTATCTCATAATTTATTATAAAAAAAGGTTCTGTACATTCAATGTGGTTATGACAGATGCAAAATTTTAATTTCATGTATCCTCAAATAAAAAAATATTAGGTCTTTTATAATGAATTGTAGATATACTGATAGAAAAATGTAGAAAAAAAAACAGTAATGATAATAATACATGGTTTTCATTTTAATATTCATAAGCCAGATCTGAAAAATATTCATATTGCACACTCTTTATAATTTATGCATTCATTAAGTTTTATAAGCTTTCTTTTGTCTTACTGTTTTATACCTTTGAATAGTTCGAATGAAATAAATAATAAACAGGTCTGGTTGATCGGTCAAATAGGATTGGATCTTTGGGAATAACCAAAGTATTGAGTATAATCTTAAGTATTGATGCTCAAATCTGATACCTAAACATTTAAATAACTGTGATCTGCTCTAACTATTTGTTATATGAAGTATTTCACATGTGGTAAACTTCCAGCATCATGAGTTCATACACACATAAATGTTTACATGGTACCATTTAATACAAGTTAATTCTCCCTATTTACATTGTACATAATTATTAACCCAAACCATGTATGTACATTCATTATTCTCTTATTTATGTTATTTAACATTTGACATATTATATTTCATCACAAGTTATAATTATTATTGGTGTTTATTTTCTTTTTAATGATAATTTAAAGTACATGTTTACCTTTTTTAAGAGATGAATGTAGCCATTCAGCTTCATTTAACATACCATACGATGTTATTGTGTTAAAGTCACAGAATTAGGGTAAGTAGGATGTAAACGTTATTTCAGTACAATGTCAAATAGTATCTAGATCCATAGATCCTACAAATTTGGAATTAGGCCTGTTATGTAATCTCAGTACAAGAAGTCATGTATCAATAGAGCCAGTAGTATACAATCAGGAACGTAACATGTCCAGCTCCATTGCCATTTAAAGGTTGTTAATTCAACCTTTTAAACTTTCATTTTCAGCTAGACCTAAAGAAGCTCTGTACAGCCAAAATATAGGTTCCATATGTTTCCCTTTCAGATTCCATGATTTTAATAATGTTTCCTTTAAACTGAGCAAAAACCACATAAACTTTGAGAAGCTTTATCGTGCTAGAACAACAAACTGACTAAGTAAACAAAAAGTCTTATGGTTCCTGAAACAAGTTTTGTTCTTAAATACTTTAGTCTCCTTTTACATTTAACCATACAATGTTTAATTATCAGTATTCAGGGAATAATAACATAAAACAGAATGATGACGAATGTTTAAATGCTTTCACTGAATGAATCACATACCACAGGTAGGAAACACCTTTTCCACCCAACTTCCTTTGTTACAGTAAGTTTCATTCTTGCCAAACAATCGACTTTTTCCAACTGGATCACAATGAAATAATATCCTGCCTCTGTCTGGAACCACATCTCCAGTTTTTAATTGACGTTCACCATGAAAGATCCTTAAGTTGTCATTATAAGTACCAATCTTACAGAATGCTGGGAGCTGTTGTTCAGTAACTGATTCTTCAAGATCTGAAAACATGATTCTCACAATTAATGTACTGTGTAATCATCAAGTTACCCAGAAAGAGATGACATATAATCAGGATTTGTTTAGCAATATATATAAGAAGACATAAATAAACACTTAAAACAGTATAGTTTGTTAAAATTAACTTTTGGAGATGTCTAGCAAATACACATTAGACAAATGTACTTTAGCATACCAACATTTAAACACCGAATACTAACAACGACTTTCTCAGTTCCTCTGGGTGAGGTTCTTTGTGGAGAACTCCCAGAAGTTCTAAAAACACTCTTCTGTTCTAAGTTCAACAATTGAATGGATACATTTAGTAAGAAAACTTTATTTTGAAAATATTGTAATATCCACCATCTATGGTTAGCCTGTTTCAACCACAGTGTAAGCTCAACATTTCCTATTATTCAACAGTATTTGAGGTTACTGGCTCAAATTCTTTGAAATCAAATTTCAGAAACAGAATGAGTTTCTGACAGTTGTATTAAAACCAATACAATAAAAATATTAATCAGCTGGTGCTTTTCTGAATTAACACTTTCTATTCCTCATTCATTATAGATATCAATACTGACAATACAAACTTGTGTGAGCAAAGATGAAAAGACCTGGCTAAGATAAGGCTCTTGTGATTTCTTCAGTGTATGTGAGATGATTATAAATTGACAACCACGTTTCATTTGTTGTAAAACATTTTACATCAATACATAAATGGCATCTTTGTTAGTTGTAACAATAGATAAAACTTGAACAATAATTAAAACTATCAAAATCTTATGCTGGCAAGATACCTCAGTAAATATGTAACAAATCTAAGTATTTGTAATGCAACTAGAAAGTTCATTATTTCTACTTTAAAAAATATCCAAATATTTTATTCCTACACATGTATATAGGATGTATGTGTATTTAGTGAATTCATTGTGATACAACTTGTAATATATTCCCACAATGACCTCTGGTGGGACAGCAGTAAGTCTATGTACTTACAACACTAAAAAATGGGGTTTGATCCCCCACAGTAGACACAACAGATAGCTCAATGTGGCTTTGTATAGACTACATAAGTTTCAGAAGTTCATCTTGCTAGAACAACAAACAGGCAGAGTGAACCAAACCTCTGTTTGGTTCCTGGAACAAGCTTTTTTCTTAAATACTTTGATCTGCTTTTACATTTAATCATACAGACACTAAAAGTACACCTGCTTGCATACAGACCAACAGTTTGAAACTGAGTACAACAACAAACTTGTGACCAATTATCATGTTTCTTGTGCTGATGGGTTTTAAATCAAGGAAAACAATGTCAAGCAAAATTAAAATGTCTCTTGATGGTCCTTGGCCACCTGAATGTGCCCATGGACACATTGGTGAAACAAAGAGACAAGTTAAAGTGAGAAACCACAAGCATTAGTGCCACAAAAGACTTTGTAACACTTCCAGTAAAATAGTTGCATTAGACATCAGAGAAGAAAATCACCAATATCAGAACAATACACAAACAATCATACTTGAAGAAGGAAAGATTACTGAAGACTTTAGATTCAATTGTCTAAAAATTCTCTAAGCCCATCAAGCACTGAAGTTAATAAACCTGGTTATTACTACTGAAAATTATAGATACAACACCTGAAGCTATCAATAGTGATAACAGCCCACTCTAGTGGAAAAAACTCCCACTTTCTGTTCCTAAAGTCTCAATTTCTTATTTTCTTCAGAAGATAGACTAATGTTCTGTTGAAACATGTAGTATGTTCAATAAAACTCTTCCTTATGCTTATAAACTATTTTTTGCTCCCCTAATATTATATTAGCATAATGTGCTAACTTACTCTAATACAATACCTCTAGTCTGACAGACAGGAACGTTTTGAGACCACTGATGTGTCTTCATACACGTAGCATTTTTGGCTCCTATGAGCTCATATTGATCTTTACAGCTAAACTGGACAAAACTGTGTTCATGCTTGATCACTAATCCTGGACTATGTGGGATGACTGGACATCTAATGTCTGCATACAAAATAAACATTAATTATCAATTATTGAGATCCTAATACATGTAAAACTAGAGGGGCACTAGAGCACACACCTCCACCAAACAGTGTTGATCATATTTGGCTCTCAAAAAATAAGAAAATGTGTCCATATGTCCCTTGTTATCAATGGACACGGACAATTTTTAGCAGGATAACAAGGAACAATATTCTACATATGTTCACCAAGTTTCATCAAAATCCAATCATTTTTGATTGAGTTATAGAGCAAAAATAGTGTGAAATATTGGTCCTCATGTTAAGAGATAGAGATCTTTTGTGACCTTGACCCTCCAAAACCTAATCACTTATAAGTTGGGTCATAGTCCAAATGTATACCAACTTTCGTCCAAATCCATTCAGCTGCTTTTGAGAAATCTTACTAACAAACACACATACAGTGGTGAAAACATAATCTCCATCCACCTTCGGTGGCAGAGGTAATAACTAAGTTGAAACATAAAGTGCATGACTGTCACTGGTTTTATCACCCCCTCTCCAGGAAGTAGGCTTGCACTGTGCATTGGTTACTTGTTGCATCCTAGTCATAGTGGCTATGGATGAAACAAATAGTGAATGAGAAGAAAGTTTAGGAAAGTATTTATTATTAATTATTAGATTAGAGTCATTTAAAAACAACACATTTATAATGTAATAGATTATTATGAAAATTTATAGATTTCACTGTTTCAGCTTGCCATATATTCATGATAATTTCATAAATTTATTAAAGAGGAGCTAAAATGTTTTATTTTCCAGATAATTATATGGATTCTTCCATCTTTATACAATCTACATGACATTAGTTACCATACATATTTTTATTATATATAACATTTTTGGTTCTACTGAAAAACTTAAGACTTAATTAACTAATGCTTTCATAATGTTTGAAAAATATTTCCTTGAAGACAAGTTTGAGAAATTTATTCAATCTGTTATATCCTTTATGAAATCCTGTGGTTTACAGAATTTTTTAAAAGATTAAAATTCAAGGAACTTGTGTATATATTTAAAATATTAAAATCCACAAATGAAGAATGTTTTATAATACACAATTAAAATCTTTATTTAAACTGATCAATGGTTGTAAAAGTCACTCTACATGTTTCAATGTGGTTTCACATCATCTTCAGGAGTGCAAAAAACAGTTACCATGTGCTATATAAGTACAAAAGCCATGATCATGTGACTACTAGTTTACAATTCAAAAAAGAGGATTATGCCAACTACATGCTTTCCAATTTTCTAACTCTTTATCCTTATTTAAGATCAAGTTGTTTTTGCTGTGTTTCATTATTTCAATGGTTACTCTAACATTTCTAGCAGTCATTACATTCAGTTGAGACAAAATAACTAATAACAAATAAATAAGTGTTTTTTCCCACTGGATGGTATGTCCAGTATAATTTACACATTCAGTTAACATTTCTCTTATGTTCATTTATTCTAAATTTAAAGTTTCTTCTAGTTTGACCAATGTATGCACGACCACATCCAAGATGAACTTTATATATACCTTTTTCCTCCATTAAATTTATTTAATCTTTAGTTTTATTTCATATTTGGCTAATTTTATTCAATGATCTGTAAATGACAATAATATTTTGTTTTGTTTTTTAATTTATGAAAACTCTGACATGATATACCTTGGATATATAGTAAAAACAACATTTATTTTGTTAAATTTCCTCACAGCTCTATCAACAATATGAGGCAAGAAACTTCCAGCTAATGCTACATGTTTAATAAGTAACACTTCATTTTTTAAATTTGTTGAGCTAGAACATAGTTTTAAGGACCTGTAAACATAAGAGTAAAAAGTTGACATTTTTTGTGACTTTGTATGACATTATTTTTGGTGAGGTGGCATGATACCAGGAAAAGGTTTATGATAGATCGTAGTTTCTAGTTTATTCTTGTTTTTCTTAACAAGAACATCCAAAAATGGTAAGCTGTTGTTTTCTTCAACTTTGTGAGTGAACTGAATGGAGGGTTTGATGCTATTTAAGTAATTAGCGAACTCTAGCAAGTTCTCTTTACCAAGCCACCACACCACGAATGTGTCATCGACATATCTAATCCATATTTCCAGTTTAAGTTTGGTATTCTGTAAAGCATCACTTTCAAACCTATCCATAAAAAGATCACACAACAAAGGAGATAATAGAGAACCCTTAGCTAGGCCTTCAGTCTGTTTATAGATCTTATTATTAAACTGAAAATATGAGTTTTCAATACAAGTTTTGTTAAGTTTACTGTGTCTGAAATTTCAAAAACTGATATGTTATTTGTCTTCAAAATAATTGATAACTGAATCAATAGGTACTTTTGTGAATGGTGATAAATATCAAAAGATACAAGCATATCATTACTATTGAGATTCACCTTAAATATTTGTTCCACAAATTCTATGGAATTTTTAATGGTATTAGTATTTTTATTACTCAAGAAAGAATACTTACATACTAAAAATTTAGCTATGTTGTAAAAGGATGAACCTATATTTGATACTATGGGTCTATATGAATCCCCTATTTTGTGAACTTTTGGTAAAAGCTTGGAATTACAAAAGTACTTGGAACCAACCAATTTTTTTCTGGGGGAGTTAGGCTTATACAGTCTTTAATTTTTTTCTTTAACCAATTCATAAAATCTGTTAAGAGGGTTGGTTTTAACCTTTTTATATACCATCATTTAGAAACTATTCAACATTCTTAATATTGTCCTCTTTATTTTAGATAACTATTTGACCACCTTTATCAACTTTACAAATTACAATATCCAAATTATTTTAATAATTTTAGGATTAGCACATCTTAAAAGTTTATTTTCTCCAAATTGACTTTCAAATTACTTATTAACTCTTTACATTCAGCTCTGATGATATCCTCGCTATCAATATCCTTAATTTTATTCAAACTTGTTTCCACTTCTGTAACAAAATCTTCTTTCCAAACATTTTTAGATTTACAAGCAAATCCCATCCCCTTATTAAGTACATCTATCTGTTCATCATTTAATACAATATTCCATTTGTTAATTATTTTTATATTTCTTATTAAGTTAACATAAGCTTCACGTTACTTTTTACTTACTCTGTTCAGTAAAGAGTTATACTTCTCTTCTAGTTTCAATTTATATTTCTCCAACTTGCATTGAGTACGTGTCCAAAAACAAAACAAAAATCTTATTGTCATTTACAGACCATTGAATAAAATTAGTCAGAATTTAAAATAAACTAAAGATGAAATAAATCTAATTGGGAAAAGAGGTATATATGAAGTTCAATGTGGATGTGGTTGTTCATGCATTGATCAAACTAGAAGAAACTTAAAATTTACAATAGAAATGTTAAAAACAAAAGTGAAAACTCTGTATTAGCTGTACATTAAAATATACTGGATATATCATCCAGTGGGAAAAAAGTTATTTTGGCTCAACCAAATAATATGACTGTTAGAAATGTTAGAGTAACCATTGAAATAATGAAACACAGCAAAAACAACTTGATCTTAAATAAGGATAAAGGGTTAGAAAATCAAAGCATGTAGATGGTGTGATCTTTTTCGAATTGTAAACTAGTAGTCACATGACCATGGCTTTTGTACTTATATAGCACGCAGTAACTGTTTTTACATTCCTGCAGATGATGTGAAACTAGACAGAAACATGTTGTGACTTTTACAACCGTTGATCAGTTGAAATAAGGATTTTAATTGTGTATTACAAAACATTGTTCATTTGTGGATTTTGGTTTAGAATTTGTTTTCTTTGCATTTTCTATAGTATCATATTTTTCAAATATGAAACTCTTACTAAGAAATGTTATATTTAAGGTTAAATTCTGTTAAAAGTAACACTATGGATAACAATCACAGTGTGGAAAATTCTGATTCCAGTGCTCTCTAAATCTGGTTGAGGTAACATGATAAACTGCAGCATGAGGTGTTACCTTTTGTAGCTTTACTGGTCAAGAACCTGTTTCAAGGGATAATTACACTGAATCCTGCTTGCCTTTATGTCTGTAGGATACCTTGCAGTTGTTACACAAAGGAGAGGTAATTATGCATTTTGATACATCTTTTTCTGATTGGTCAGTTGGAGAGAGCATGTGATTTGTATATATACAGTTTTAGAACTTTTGGGGGGTCTCTAGTCTGACCTTTGAAGAGTGCAAGTCAATTTTCATCCACAAAGAGACTTCCTTGTGGAAGTTGTACCATTTTCTCCCAACTTTTTTCTACCTCCTGTATATGAAATATTTATTCATTTCATTGGCATTTTCCTGCCACTCAGATGCTCACTTGTTTTATACTATTTTATTTTACATTTTCTTTATTCAGCAAATAAAATTTTCCTTTTATTTTTACCATGATTTCAATGCTGTGTCTTCTCTCCTTTATTCCACCTGTCACATATAATTATACACTTCCTTTTGCATATTAGATCCGAGAATCGTTGTTTTTGTAGAGATCAGGTAACTGAGCACAGGCACAATCTTAAATTACCAGAAACCAAAAACAAAAATTGACACACCCATGAGTAAATAACACTGAACAGAGGGAAGAATTAAAAAAATGAAAAAGTAAAAAACTTACTTTGAATCACTAGATAAATGGAGATTGAATTTCCCTCTGAGTCATGACAAGCATAAGTGCCTGAATGGTGATATTTGGTGTGTAGAAATATTCTAGAACATAATTCTCTTCTACAATTATAGGCATCTAGAAAAATAAAAAAAAGAATATTCATATTATATTTCAAGACACTTATACCAACACTAATGACAATAAAACTTGTTATATTTGTGATTATCACACATTTAGATATATTCTGTTTGCAATTTACTGAAATATATAAAACCATAAACTAACCTAATGTGTTATTTGGTGATTTAATCAAATGATGAAAACCAAACAGTTACTGTCACACAATTTTACTTATTATGAAAAAATGCCCAATACTATTACAATAGTGATTTAATTACTATTTAATGCATCACAGCCTTTTGAAATCATTACCACAGAATACTTCACTAAGAGACACCACAGATCAAACTGATTTGGTAACTGTAAACAAATCAGATGATAAAAAGATTTACCTGAAATGATTTTTTCACAAGATTTTTCAAGTAATGAAATAAACTCTTACTCTGGGAACTTTTATTATCATTACAACACTGACAAAAAACCACAATGAGTGTTTCACAGAAACATATACTAATTTTCAATCATTTTGATTTTTTCAACATCTAATAAGAATAATTAACTAACAATTAATTAAAGTGTAAAAAGATTTTTAAACTCATTAGTTGAACAAACAATAAAGTGTTGTGTTCTATTGCTGACAGATTTTTGGATGAGCACCTGTTTAAGTCTGAACAATTTTGTGAATTTTACAAGTCATCAGGTCAGTGGTGGATATAACTTTGCTGATTTGTATTTCCAATGTATGACATGTGGATCAGACCACAATTACAGGGACTATACTGAGTTTAACCAGATATATATGTGTATGTGTGTGTGAATTGGCATGTTATTTAAACACACGCAAGAAATTAGATTTAAAGTTAAGTAATGCATTACTGTCAGTCAAAGAAGTTTTCTCATTGTCTGAGTATATCTACAAAACTTCTAGATTCTTAGGTGAAACACATCAAGTTCTACAGGCTATAATTTGTTAGGTATACTGATTTCACTAATGAGACATGTAACTATCTTGCTCTTATGGTAAACTAAATAGTGCAGTATTTACACATAGAATTACAAGCTCAGTTACTGTTATTTCTACATGAGCATGCTTCTCCACCATGAAACCATCCACTCTGCTACCAAACTGGCATTTAATCAAACTACAGCTAACTAGGCAGCAAACCCGTAGCCAGGTGTGCAAAGGAATTACCCCCACTTCCATTGGAGTTCTACTCACCTATTATCACTTATTTATTTTTTCTTTCTTTGATGATGGTCTCTCATTATATAACTGCTTTGGTAACACTTTGCATGCGTGCGGAAATAGCATTTTCATATTTATCAGAGGTAATATACTAAAAATGTTTATTTGCAGTGATAATAAAGGAACCATTACAGATTTTGGATTTTTTTTTCATCCCTGGGCACTAAATTTACACATGAAACGAGTTCCACTTTGAGGCAAAAAGAACCCCCACTTCCAGACCTGGCTTGGTATGCAAAGAACTATTTTCAGCTAGGTTACTGCTGTGCAGTAAACTAAGAGAATGTCTTAACCATATGCAAGATATTAGATTTAAGTCAAGTAACATTTAACCCTACCATCAAGGGTCAAAGGCCATGCCATTGCATCTGTTGACTTGCATTCAACATTTTATTGAACTACTATTTTATGAATATATGTCAATAAGTTTGGTATCAATTTGTAGATTATAATTCAAATTTTAGTATCATACATTAGTTAACTTTTAATTTAAAGGTAAATATTAAGAAAAAAACACCTAAGTATCAATTTTTGTGTCACATGGTATGTTGAATGCATCATTGGTTCAAGTTAGATGTTTGTGATGTCCAAATACAAAGTCTATAATTTCTTATGAATTAGATACTACTGATAGTGACAAGCTAAAATATCAAATAAGAATATCTTACCCTTTCTATTTTCTGAGATATTAATATATTTATTGAATCAACCAAGGTGGCTCCGCCCACCTCTTCAATGTTTGAAAATACTTGCTCATGTACACCTACTTCACCCAATGATATGTGTATAACCAAGTGAAAGCTCAGAATGTCCCCCTAGTGGTTTTCTCAGCCTCTGTGAAGTATTTTCACTGCAAATTCTTTCTTTTGATACTAGATTCTAAACAGTAGGTTAAGACATTAGTAAGTTTGAAATACAGCTTAGTTATTACGCTTGATAAGTTGTGGTGGAATTCTGTGGTATTGATATAGTAATTTATGATTTTTGGTTATTTCAAAATGTATGTAGACAACCTAAATAAAATACTCCGTTTCACATTCTCCACGTGCAAAATTTGAAAAGGCTATTAACCTACAATAAGCAGCAAAGAGTACAAATTTCGTAACTAGAAGAGATAATTGTTTGCTATACTTCTTTATGTACTGTTCTATGTTTTAAGAAAAATAGGTTTAAGAATTTATTTGTAAATAGTAATAATGTATATACATATAGATGCTTATAACTGAAATGTGACTGTATTTTATAAAATACTAGTCCATTAGAACACAGGTCACAGTTTTATATTCTTGGATATGGTAACATGAGTGCACGTTTGCCATGCCATTGTAACTTCTGTACTGTTGGCCAGGCACGGCTGAAAGGTCAATATAATAAATATATATAAATGTATAATGTTATGAGATTTAAATTATTTAGTCTAAACATTTGTGT
>NW_013668837.1:55043-56006 GCF_000517525.1 Limulus polyphemus
GGTCCAGCACGGCTAGAAGTCAATATAATAATATATAATAATAGTATAATGTTATGAGATTTAAATTATTTAGTCTAAACATTTGTGTTTTAGTGTTATAATCTGTAGTCATTCTAGAACGAAAAATGCATAATTTATACTTATTTCCTAATTTTTAATGGTGGTTATGAGGTTGGTGAAATTGACCAAACCTGTACAGAAATACAATTACCTGGACATTATAAAAATTTGCATAAGAAATTTGATAATTTTCTTATGCATAAAAGTATTTTTAAATCTGAAAATCAAAATTACTCTGCATGTTGGATAGTCAACATTCTAAAAGAAAAAAAAGCATGACAAAAACATTTTTAAAAAAATCTTAAACTTAATAAAAAAATCTGATATCTTGCACATGAAAGCCTTGTAAAGTTTACTGATAATATGCACAATTTTGTGAAGATATGCTTACTAATTTAAAAGTTATAGCTTAAACTATAACAAGCACAAAATGGTTATGAAGTCGGTTTCAGGGACTGAGCTCATGCTGAAAGAGTTAAAAAGTTTTGTTATTGTTTCATAAATAAATGAAATCAGAAAAAAATGAAATGTATATATATATATATATAAAGAGGGAGATTTACAAAATTTTTGAAAATAAAGAATAATTTGAACCTCAGCAAGAAATTAATATCCCACATACTTTTAACACAAACAACTTCATTATCAAAGTCTGCAACAAATAAAATGGCACAAAGATTTTAAGTACAAGTTCCAGTAAAGTGATGTTTTTGAAAGAGAAGCCAAGAGTAAAAGTCTACAAAAGAATATACAAATGTATATTCATAATGATAATCAGATGACTTACTAACACCTTTGACTTTTGTAATCAAACTTGGCCTAATAAGTCTGCTATTAGTTCTGCAGGTAATATATAGATACTTGTTGGGTGGAAACACAACTATGCCACCAGGGGAAATTATC
>NW_013668837.1:56900-66097 GCF_000517525.1 Limulus polyphemus
CTAGCTTTGCACGAAATTCAAAAACAAACAAACAAACATTTAATAAAAGTATTTCAGATTTTCTTTGTCTTTTCACAAGTTATACACATGTTAGTGAAAAGAGTAAATTATAAATAATTTTTTACTCACTTCCTTTATTAACATCAGCTTGTACTGTGGTTTCCCAATTCACAGGGACTGAATTTCTGTTCTTACATATGAATTTAAGTTTATCTAATGGCTTAACATACAAGGTATTACTACCATCTTCGATAACTTCTGAATGGCTGGAAGTTTTCACGAAAACCAATAAATCTTCTGTACCTGTGATATCACATGAAATGTTGATTTATCAAAATTCCACAAACTAATTATTTATAAATTGCAGTTTCAAATAATCATAATGTCATTCTATTAACATTTTAACTAAAAGAGGATGTTTTGTAACAGGTTCATTAAATAGGTGGAAATATCTGGTATCAGATGCAATGTAAATTTTTTTTATCCAATTAAACAGTCAATGAAAAAAAAACAGTTAAAAAAGCACCTTCTTGAGAGTCCTCAAATGATGTATCTATACTTTTATGTCCCTTTGGATCTTCTGATACATTTTTATCAAAATCTACAGTGTGTTACAATCAATAATTAGTTTATACTGAACATAAATGTTCTTCTAACATAAATTCTAGATAGTTAAAACAGTTTATTAAAAACTAATAATTAAATGGTTAATAGCATCATATGTGAAGCTATGCATCTAGCAAACCTATGATACCTACTCCATAATAGTGAAAGTTTATAATAAATTACTTCTCATTTCCAATGCATTTTATAAACCAGAAAACAAACTCAAAATGTAAACAGACTATTTGATACCAGTTATAACAATATTAAATGCTTAACTAAAAGTAAGATAGGGGCAATATTACCAAGTTAGTATGCATTTTTATTAATCAAAAAAGTTCTTTTTCACAAAATTGGATTGTATAAATTTGCTATAAAAATGGTAGCAACAGCTTGTAGAAAACGTTCAGTCTGAAAATATAAAAATGATTAAATAAACAGGTATGTCTGCAATACTTTGTGTACAAGGTATATGAACATACCATGCATTTCTAGCTTTTTGTAGTATTAGGTATTTATTCTGAATTAGTTTTTTGTTTTGTTTCTTATAATACATAATCAAGAAAGCCAATAATTTGTGTTTCTAATTACTTTTGTTCCTTTGTTGTTCTCAAAAGTAGATAATACCTATTATTGTCCAGGTAAAACTCAGCATAGTTTTTCAATGGTTGTTTAGGTGATATCTACAAGTTACAGCCCCACCTATGTTGAAATGAGAATAACAAGTTAAATGGGTAGTGCAAGTTGCTCTGACTAAATATGAGGTCCCAAGGAATGTTACAATAAATCATTCTGTCTGGACCATCAACTTGTGTAAATATATTCTAACTGAAATCCTGTAAGGAAAACAACAGAAAATATCCAGAGTGACAGTCCAGTATGTTTAAACATCCAAGTAAGCATTTATACTGTCTTTGTGTTTAAAACATAATAAACACTGAGCATCTCGTTTTACACTTTACGTTGAGTCTCGTTACTTTATATTGACTCAACAAGTAAAAGGTCTAGTATTAGTTCATTATTGACATCTTGAGTGAATTTCCTGCTATCTAGTGAACCACCCTGACATAACTCTAAAGCTGATTCAGTTTCATCCGGATATGCTACATATATAGCAACTATAAAAATTTGCTATCTTCAAACATAGGAAAGATGGGAGGGGACCAAATCTCCTGTACTATTCACAGTTAGGAACAGTTCATATATTTGACACTCCACACTTCTATGTGGTTTTATGCTACCAAAAATATGCATCTGGACCATACACAGGTTATTTTCAACTGGTTAGCTTCTCTCTACGAAACCAAGATGTAGCTTGAGGTAGGCTGTATTATTTTCTTTAAATTTGATATGCAGTTCTAAAACAATTGTTTAATCAAGGATTAAAGCAACAACAGCATGCAAGCCAAATGATTCTGTAAAAATTGGATTATTATAATAAGTTCACAGCAAGAACATTAAGCAGTATCAAGCATTAGAAAACATATTTCTTCATACAAAGACCAAAGACATTCAAAGGTTATCATTTTCCTAGTCTGAACATATATTTCCAAACATACTTACCTCTGCTGACACTGATAGCTATTTCTTGATCTTCATCTTTGCAATCTAAACATAGTGTTTGCTTGCTCCAGTCTTTATACCCCACTCGACTGCCCTCAGCAATATCAAATTTGCATAACTTTACGCTGGCCCTCACATGCTCTCTATGCAGGTACTATATATATATGCACTGTATGTCAACAATATAATCACTTTTTTGAGACCTACCCCATCCCGGTCACTAACACTGGCTCTTAGTAGGGAGGAAGGGAAGGAGAATGTCAGCAGAGGTAAGTATGTTTGGAAATACATTTTTAGATTAGGAAAATGATAACTTCTAAAACATACATATCTCTGCTGACACTTATAGCTAGAATTCCACATTAAGGTGAAGTGATAGTTCATACAGAAAGCATCTGCATAAAACATCCAGAATAGGTATGCTCTACACCCAGAACTTCAGAAAAGTGAAAAGGATGGAATATGACACAAGTAAGTATGATGGGCCAGCCCCAACCATGCACCCGAGGTTTCATGACTCTGGGCTGGATTTAAGGGGTCATGGTACCCATATCCCCTGTTGGTGGCAAGGGCAATTGGACCACAAATATATACATATATTTGTGATAGGATCCCCACCAGCAGCCATGAAATGATGTGTTTCGAACAACCAGATTTACGAAAGAAAGAAAGCAATACCAAAGGGGACAATCCTTCTGATCAACCTGAAAAAAAAATCCAAAAGGCAATATCCCAGGCTTGGATTGACAGGATCACATATGCCATACTCCACCCAAGATCCAGAACTCATCCAGTCTGGATTTACAAACAGTCATTTTCACTCAGCAACTAAGAGGGCAAGGAGAATTCCATTTACCCATGGAATTATGGAGTGGACAAGTAACACTGTTCCACAAAGGGCCTAAGATGGGAGTGCCTTGCGTTCAGATTTACGAGGAGATAGTGGACCCCTTGCATGAACAACCTAAGACCTGACAGTGTTCATAAGAGGGTCCATGCACACCCCCCACTGGATAGCTAAGTGTCAAATCTGGATCGATTTTACGAGTAGGCTTCCGTGTAGATTGGTCCTCCTCCTACCGACATCTGGGAAAAATTTCCAGGGACACAGGTAGGAGGGTCCCCAACTTCACCCTCTTCCCGGAGAGTGGAGAAAACTCAACACTCTGAAGGAAAATCCTCTGTCCACCACCCCAGCAACTAGGAACTGGGTGTGGTAAGGACTCCCTAGCTGCATTAGAAGCAGTAGGGGGGGACATGTATGTGGTGGGGAGTCCTGAGGAACATTCCCACAAGATAACTTTAAGAGGTTGCATCCCACCTCATTGGCTGAGGCATCCAAAACTGTAATTGGCTACTAATGATATAATTGAAAAAAATATTTTTGATTATAGCCATGTAGAAAAAAAAACATTTCACAAATTTAATAATTAAGTAATAATTCAAAGCTAAATTAACAAAAAAGGAGGATAAATAGTGCATTGGTGTAGTTCTGATAGAATTATTCAACGTACTACAACTTATTATACTTAGTGAATCAACCAAGATGGCCCCGCCCACCTCTTCCATTTTTGGAAAAATTTTCTTACATACACCTACTTCACCCAATGATGTGTCACATGTGTATAACCAATTAAAAGTTCAGAATGTCCCCCACATGGTTTTTTCAGCCTCTGTGAAGTGTTTACATGGGGAAACCCTTTCTTTTCATTATAGAATTGAAACTGTAAAAAAAATCATATTTTTTAGACCCAAATACAGTTTAGTTACTGAGCCTGATAAATTATAGTGGAAATATATGGTATTGGTATAGTAATTTAGGATTTTTTTGTGAAAAATATGGAAAGAGGATCAGCCCACACACAAAAAACAAACAAACAGAAATGGTAGTTGTAAGATGATCCCCCCTAACCCTTTGACATCCAAATCAACAATAACCTTAAACAGACCAAAAAAGTTCAAGTACCTTTTGGCAGCATCTTCACAAAGGATGGGAAGATGGATAACAAGATAGAAACATTTTGATAGAAAGCAAACAACATTAAAAACTAGTTGGCTTCACTCTTGATAAGTCCAGCTATATCAATGGACACTAAACATAATCTAATAATTGCAATCTTCATTCCAACTCTTTGTTGCCAGTGCCAGATGTGTTGACGATGAACAAAGGATCAACACATGTGAAATCAGATGTCTATGTAGAGAGGTAACTAAAACACAAAGGGACTCAATCAGGAATGAAGTCATCAGAGATATGAGCAAGTAAAGAGCAAGTTGTTCAACATGCAGAAAAACCCATAGACACATGGTTCTGTCACCTAAATCAAATGGTTCCCAGCTAACTAGAAAGAAATGCTGACTCTCAGGAAACAAAGGAAGATTGAGAAGGTTGAGAAAGCAATGGATGGGTGATACTTACAAAATCCTGCACCAACTTGGTATCATCCTCATGGATGCTATTGACTTTGTCAAGGAATGAAAACTACGACTTCTTGCAATGTCAACAGGTGGTTCAAGCAATGGATAAAACAAACAAAAAAGATGGGAGTCACTGCTTGTGTTAACAACAGCTTCACAATCATAAATGATACAATTCTTGAACCTAGGGTCAAACAATGCAACATACACAGCTTTATTCAGAGGGTCTGGTAGTAGTTGCCACAGAGTACATATAATCTGATCAATACAGAAAAGACACATCTACCAGGTAGAATTTTAGGTTTGTAGATGTGGTGCTCACAAAACATTAGTTCCATACACCAATACCTTCCAATGCATACATTGTAAAACATATCCCAGAATATAGCAGAAACCAAGTTCCAGTCTTTGGAATAGATTTTTTCACTGGTATTGGAGAAAACAACATTTTGTGTGTTTTTTCAGATGTGGTGCTTGGTGAAAAGTATGCAAAGGTAAGTAAAGCTTGGTTTAAGTGTATAAAAGTACATGCATGCAAAGCAGAATTTTTAGTCAATGCAGGAGTGTCTTGAACTTTACCAACATTTTTCCCTGCAAGTGAAAATAATAAACTTCATTGACCAGACAGCTAGACTGTGGATATTTATGTCTTATATACCTCAAGGCTACCCAGGAAGTGAGATTTGAATGCCTCCAAATATAGTATTTGCTTTTGCAGAAGTGGTAATTGATTTTACTCTTTAATTTCTCCTAATTATATCTCTTTTGCAAATTCTAACATACTATCTAAGATATTTCTCTGCAGATTGACAAAATCTATAGCAGAGGAAGAGAAGAGTCAATTGATTCATAGATTACTGACTCATACCACTCCTTTGTTGAATGCTTAATCCTCTACAGCACTTCAGCAGGCATTACAGAGCTTTAAGCTATTTCTACCTCTTAAAAGTAAACCTACTGGAGTCATGGACTGTGGATATGAATGTTTTATATACCTTAGGGCCATCCAGAGAGTGAGACTTGAATGTTCCAATTTCACTCCCGAACCAAGAGCACATCCAATAGAAAACCTCACGATGCAGCATCCATTCTGTCGGGAGAATCCTGTTGGATCGAGACAATTAATCTGCTTTGAAATTCATCACCCCCAGAATATGGCATGCTAGAAAGATGATATGATAGGAGTGGACCTAATAAAGAAGATCCAATGTTTGAAAACAAAGAGATCTAGACCAAGTGCCCTCTTGATGGGAAATGTAAGACACCACCATGTAATTGTTGAAGTAAAGTATGACGATTTGTCCACTCAGTAAGTCCAGGCATTGAGACCTTGCCTTTTGATCAGTAAGGAGTTCTAAAACACTGATGTGTAGGGAAGCCTCATCATTTGTCCATAGGTTTTGGAATTCCTGACAGTTGAGATATGTACTTCATCCCTGAAGTGAGGCATCTACAAAGAGATGGATCTCTGGACGATTTGGTGGCAGAGGAATACCTATCGTAGTATTGTTTCGATCTAACCACCATTCAAGATCAAAGATGTTTATCTTTAATAAGGAGACTAGGGAATCCAGTGGATGTCTGTTCATGATCCATTGGTCATGTAGAGAATGAGTGATTCAAGTGATGCCCACATCCCCCAAAGAGAAAGAACCATTAGCACAGTGGAAGAAGGAGACATAAGTAAGGGTCCGACTGTCTGTTGCATAGCGTGAAGCCGGATGGAAGTCAGTTGAGCCTGACTGAGATATGTGCTGAAAAAAACACCCAGATGGACGATATATTTAGTTTGAGTGAGAACATATTTTTCGGGTCTAATAATAACACCTGCCTTCGTTGCTTCTGATAATGGAATCTGGGTGTGATGTTCTGCCAACTGATGAAATGGTGCTAGCAGTAACCAATTGTTCATATAATGGTGTGTGCACAGGCCTAGTGAATGGAGATGATAAGAAAAAAGTTGTATGATTTAGTAGAACACATATGATGCCAATGCTAGTCCAAAGGGTAAAGCCCTGAACTGCAGCACCTGACCCTTTTGCACAAAATGCAGGTAGTGGTGGGACGACTCTGCTATGGGAACATGCAGAAAGACATCAGTGACATGGAACTTGGTCATCAACAGTCCTGGCAAAAAATACCAACACAGATTGAGGAATGACTTCATTGTGAACTTTGAAGGATCAACAAATTGATTTAGATGAGAAAGATCGATGACCAGACGCCAATCTCCTGTCTTCTTGGACACAAAAAACAGACAGGAATAAAACCCTGGAAAGAACTGGGATGACTCTCTCTACTGCCCCCTTAACCAACAAATCTCTGATAGCCCTGGAACGAAGATCCAAAATTTGAAGATCTGCGGGAGGCAGAAACACTATGGGTTGGGGTGATAATAACGTTGGAGATGTGGGATGAATGACTAATCCTGATGCAAGGACTTCTAGTACCCATAGTTCCATGGAAAGGATTTTCCACACATCCAGAAATTCTCAGAACCAAGCCCACACTGACCCCAAAGGCATATGGTAGTTATCACCAATGCTGGCATTGTTCCAACCAAGCAAAGGAACATTGTGGATATGGGCAGAATCTATTCTGGGTACCAGTAGACCAAGAAGCTGATGTTCAGGGTTGGAAACTCGAATAGGAGCAGAACTATGATCCCCCTGTAGAAGTCAAGATGACAAGGATGAATGCAGATGTGCAACATCAACCCTTGATTACAAAGACTCTGGAACACCCATCAAAAATCAAGGGTCAGAGAAAGGTGGCAGCCAGTAGGCCAATGCCCCCAACAATGCATCTTTACCAAACAAATCCCAACAACATACCAGTCAAGAGACTAGTGAAAGTGCAGAAGCTTACAATCGAACCATGGTGGATGCCAACAATGGTCCCAAATCATCATCAAATTCATGTGGTGATCAATGAGAGGCTTCTGACAAACGTTGGAGGGATGATAAATATCTCAGAACCATAGTTAGAGTCAGACAAATCCTAGAAAACTGTGATCTATTCAGGTTGACCTCAGACTCTGTTCTGGAACCCCACATTTCCAGGAGTGGATCTTTTGCTTGAGAGTCTAAATATGCGTCCATCTGGCAGTGGTAGGCTAAGGCATGTTGTTCTGACAAACGTGGTGGACAAAACATAGCTGTCCCTTCACATAACTGAGGAGTACACCTCCCTGCATGAACTGCAATATCAGAGGATAGAGGAAGAACTAAGTATTCATCCTCAGATCTTTCCCCCATCAAGACCCAAAACATCACACACTCAATTGACCAACTGAAGAAAAAGTGCTGGAAGTGGCTGATCCAAGTTGGCATCACGAGAAGCTGAGAAAAAAGCGATTCTAAATTCTATTCAGAATGTTCAGGAGCTCTCACAAGTTTAGCCTTAGAAATACAACTAGACCAAACATATGTCTCCATATCACTACAAATAAGGTCACAGACGACCTCAACTGAGAGCGACTTCCCTCCAAACCGTTGAGTGATGCTAGACATCAGAGGTAGGATAGGAGAGACCAGATTTGCCTTTGTGCTGGAAACAGTAATCTGGGAGTTCATTTCATATATCAACTTGCCAAATGAATGTTTTTTTTTATGAAATCAACTAGATAACATGAAGAACACTCAAAGTATCTATAACAGTTGTAGTACAGAGAAACCTGTTAGTGAATTAGGTGCTTATATACAGTACCAGGATAGAGGATGCATTGACATAGGTGGAGAGTGTCATGAGACATATATCTCCAGGGGCAATTAAGTGGGGAATAAGAAACTGATGCAAGTGAGAAAAATCAGACCAATGCTCAGATGGAGAAAAGAAGGAAAACCTAGTAGTCGAGTAATAGCTGTAGTGTGAGAGGAGGTATGTATGTTTTTGAAAAATACATACAACTGAGCTTATTATGCCATAAGTTTTAGTATACTTAACAAAAGTATAGTAGGCCTACTGTTTTTTAATAAGAAAAACTATTTTTACTGGGTGGGGGGGGGGGGGGTGGTGAAACAGGTACACCATTTAAGTATTTGTTATATTGAACACATTTTTATAGTAATTATTCTGATGTCAACTTGTGTTGAGAAAAAATAATGAAAGTGAATTTTGAAACACTTAGCTTTTATTTTTGAGATAAAATTATATATAGTCATACCATATTTCAGCAGACATCTGGGGAACCAGTTATAATTCCATTTTCCATTTTCACAGTGAATTTTATTCACACCAAACAGTTGCCTCTTTTCACTATCTGTACATCGAAACTCTACCCGTTCTTCATCTGGAATATAGTCTCCTGTTTTTACAAGATTTCCTTTGTGATAGATTTTAATATCATCATCAGATTTTCTCACTTCACAGTGTCTCCTAGCAGCAACTAGTTTGTCTGGTTGTAGTACCGGAGATGCATCAACAAAGGAAGGTTCAGTAACATTTTCTCTGGAATCCTCAAAAGGGGATAAATGTGTGTTTTCACGTTCTTCTGAAACTTCTCCACTTTCTTCTGAGTTGGACTCTAAAAAATATGATATTTAAGAGTTAGGCTAGTCAAGTGTTTAAGAAAAATCACTACAACCAATTTAATGTTTATATAAAAAAAATTT
>NW_013668837.1:66128-69500 GCF_000517525.1 Limulus polyphemus
AAAAAAATTTGTAGATCTGATTTATGATTTTATTAACTGTCAGTGGAGTATGAATTATGATAAGCTACACTACTTTTGAATCTTTCTTTTTTGTTTTACAACATCTATAAATCATATTAAAAGTAAAACAGGAAGTAAAGAAGTTAGTAACTTAAAATATGCTTCATATTCTTTATTGGTAAACAGAAGTGATATGTTAAGTTATGAACAATTAGATATAAATATGAAAGTTAGTGTTGATGATTACTACAGTATGGGTCATGCTTATGCTTAAACTTTTTATACATAAACCTTTGTTTTCAACTATCAGTAATAAGTTTAATATGATTCAGGTTTATTTTTGACTTTTCTTGCTTCTTGTTAATAAAATTATTTTAACTCAGTCATTTAAAGTTTGTTAGAATTAAAGGACTAAAGTAATGGGTGAAGGCAAGTTTGTTATTTAATATGAAGTGACAATTTCTAAGTGAATAAATAGATTTCTCTGTCTTGTACTTAGGTTCAATGATTTCCAACAGTTAAGTAACAAGTATTTTCAATGTAAAGTAAATTCTTTCAACAGAGAATAAATGAAACTCACACAATAAAGGAAAGCAAATGCAACTACAAACTGATATATTTATTCTGTAGCTTTGCACTGAGAAAGCAAAAACAACTTTTCATAGTTCTCATTTCTCTTTTGACAATTATCATGTTATGTATTTAATTTGTTAATTTAATTTATTAATTAATTGTGTAATTATTTTAAATGAGCAGATAAGCAACAGTATGTAAATTATTTACCAATATAATTTTACTTCAATAAATTATAAAATCGAAATGTGATCTACTGAATAATGTTTATAAAATTTTATACCCTGTTAAATTACAAAACTTAGGAATTTTTGTTCAAGCTCCCTGCTGAATTAGTTATGCGTATTGGTATATTCCAGAAAATTTTTTCTAGATATAAATGCTTAAAAATGCCTACTAATTTATGCTTTATCACAATACTGTACTGATGGATGTCAGAAAGTGCTGGATGATGTTCTTGTATAGAGATTAGAAACATAGCTATTTTTATATATATATTTAAACTCACCAGAGTCAAAAGGACAGGATGGAATCTCCTTATTCCACTGACCATTATGGCAAATCAATTTCTTAACGACAAGCTGATGGTTTACAGTTTTTCCATGGAGACAAAATAACATAATATCTCCTCCATCTTTGATGCAATGACCATTCTTCACAAGCTTCCCCTGATAATATACATGTAGATCTTTATCAGAGGTCATCAGTTCACAGTATTTTTTCTCCCATTTATTCTCATCTGGTTCAGGGCATTGTGTTATAGTCGTCATTTCATCATCTTTTTTATCTTCTGGTTTGGATTCTAAAAGATGCAATAGTCATTACACAATTCAGTAATATAATATGTTTTATGTATATTCTTTACAGTATCCCACAATTTTGTTAGTCTTAAATGTTATATTATTTTACAGTTAGTCCCACCAAAGGCAGACAAGATTATATATTACAAACAATTGAATGTTTCTCTAAATTTAAATAATTTCACCTTTCTTGAATGCTGTTAATCAGTTGTTTAAGTAAGTAGGCACATCCAACTTTATCACTACGCTATAACTTGATTTACATTTAAAAGTAAATAGTTAACATTTGAAATAATGTCGTATTGTAGAAAACACGATCACCAATCCTCAGTGTACAACATCTACCAATCAAACTTCACTTAACATTTCACTAGTTTGTAAAACATGTTTTGTATATCAATCTTGTTTAGAAAATACTATTACCAATCCTTTCTATTAAACTCACTTAAATTTATTGCCTCCACAACATCTGAAGTCAACCCATTCCAGAGGCCAACCACCCTGTTAGAATAATAAAACTGCCTCGGCTGAAGATAAGTCCTACCTTGCCAAAATTTATATATGTGCCCCCTAGTCCTACTATTCATGTCGTTAAGTATGAAAATAAATAATGCATAAACACTATTAATTCCCTTTAAAATTTTAAACACCTCAATCAGATCCACCCTAACTCTTCTTTTTCAAGAGTAACGAATTTCAAAGATCTTAATCTATCCTCATATGACAAACCCTCCATCCTGGTAATAATCCTCTTAAACCTTTCCAACAAATCAATATCTTTCCTACGGTAAGGAGCCCAAGACTGAACACAATACTCCAAATGTGGCCTAACCAGTGACCTATACAATGAAATTATAACCTCTTTAAATTTGTGCTCAATATTTTTGCAGATACAACCTAAAATCCTATTTGCCCTACCACTAGCAACAGCACACTGCTTGGATGACTTAAGAGACTGATCAACCAATACACCAAAATCCCTTTCTTTCATGACACTGTTAAAGTTATTCCATTCCAAATTATACTTATAATTCAAATTATGATAACCCACATATTTATTTGCCCATCTCACTAAGTTATCTAACTCCTTTTGTAAATCAGCAGTATCCTCTTAACAGCTAGCAATACCCAAGATCTTAATATCATCAGCAAATTTAAGCAATTTATTGACTATTCCTTCATCTATATCATCAAGTCAAAACGAGCAATGGTCCTAAAACTGAGCTCTGAGGTACCACACTTGTGACATTAATCCAGTTTAAATGAACTCCATTTATAACAACCCTCTGCTTTCTTCCATCCAGCCACTCTTCTATCCAATTAGCTAACTTATCCCCCACACCTATAGATATGATTTTTTTTACATGCCTTCTATGTGACACATTATAAAATGTTTTCTGAAAATACAGATACACCACAGCTACACCCTCACCCTCATCTACATAAAAAGTAACCTTTTCAAAGAATGTCAAAAGATTTCTATGGCAAGATTTTCCCTTATTGAAACCATGTTGACTATCCAATAAAATTCTAAACTTTGTTATCAGACTTTCTAAAACTTTTCCCACAACTGATGTAAGACCAATGCGTCTATAATTACTGGGACAATTTTTATCACCTCCCTTGAAAAGAGGAGTTACATTAGCTAATTTCCAAACCTTTGACATCTACCTGCTATTCAAGGACTTACAAAAATAGTAGCAAGTGGGTGCATAGATCCAATCCATAACCTCCTCAAAACCCTTGAGGAAATATTCTCTGGTCCAGGAACCTTATTATTTTTTAAAGTTCCCAATTTTTTCTTAACAAGCTCAGAATTAATGCAAGTATATGGTCTGACTTTGTTTCCATCTATCAGTTGTTCAAGGTGAGGAATACTGCTTAAATCTTCATTAGTAAAAACTGAAGAAAAAGCGGAACTTAATAACCCACATATCTCACAACCATCAGATACAAGCCTTCCTTTATCATCCCTCAAGGGTCCTATCCCCCTCATAAC
>NW_013668837.1:69521-76298 GCF_000517525.1 Limulus polyphemus
CCAACTTTCTTGATCGTCTATAATCTAAATCTTCCATCATACCAGTTCAATTTAAATTTCATAAATTTGTGATATTTTTCTTTAATTTTATCTCTTATACCATTTTTAAGCCAACCTGTTTTTTACTTGCAGTTACTCTTTTCTTTCTATAAGGAATGTTTACCTTGAATATTAAAAATATTATCTATAAAAATTGTCCACAGTTGATCACTGTCTCCAAATAATTCAGCTGCCCAATTCAAAACAGATCAAAATGACCACTTGCACCCAGATGTTCCCCAATTTTCACCCTCTCACCATTTTCTATATTAGAAGTTAACAATAAATCTAAAATAGCATTGTTTCTAGTAGTTTCCTTGACCAATTGGTGAAAAAAAAATTTTGAACAGTTTCCAAAAACCTTTCTCCCTCATGGTTTGACTCTAGCATTTCCCACTCCATATGCCTGAAATTAAAATCACCCATAATTATGACCTCATTAATAGCTGAAATCTTAATATCACTGTAAAGTTTCTCAATAATTTCATCAATATAATCTGGTGGTCTGTAACAAATTCCCACTAAAAGCCCTTTCCCTTCATATCCACTAATAGAAACCAAAATGAATTCAATCTCCTTGCTATTATCTTTGATATCCTCAACTTCAACAAGATGTAAATCACATTTTACACATAAAGCCATTCCCCCCACATTTAGTACTCTACCATTATTAAGTAACATATAACTTTGTATTTCAAAGAAATTTCCATCATAAAAATCATCTACATTTAATCATGTTTCAGTTATTCCCATTGTATCAAAATCCTCCATTCCCACAAGTGCCTCAAGAGCATCTATTTTATTTCTTATACTTCTAGCATTACAACAGTAACAATTAAGCCTTTCCTTGGAATTACTTCTATACTTATTTTCTATGCTAAACTTTTTGCTATATCTTTTTTTTTTCACTTAGTTTATCCTGGCCCTCACCACTGTCTAGTCCTAGTTTAAATATTCCCTTACATCTGAGTTAAAAGATCTTGCAAACAGGCTAGACCATACCCTATTTAAATGTAAGTTATACATTTCAAAATGCTCCCTTCTCCCTTTGAACTGATCCCACAAGTCCAACTAGCCTATCTACTCATCCTTACATATTAACCTAAGCCTAACATTTAGTCCTAGTGATCTACTCATAATTTTATCTCCATAATTAATTCTCGGCAGTATCTCTGACACAATTAAGTTATGATATCTCAAGCAGAGAATAAATCAAACTCACACTTTTAACGAAAGGAAGAGTAACTATAAGCTGTTAAATAAAAAAATCTTTGTTCATAGACAGACAAATGAGTGACAAAAAGCAAACTGAGCATCCTTAACTTTTCCAGGAAACAATTTTCTGAACTTTTTCTGGAATTATTTTCTGTGTAAATTGTTCTTTTGTGTAAGTTATTAATCAATACAAGAAAATATCAACTTAAAGCAATAATCGTTAGACTGTAAATTTTAAGAATATTTGTTAATATTGTTGTTTTGTATCTAACGTTTTTTTATGTCATATGTGTGCTGTGTCTGCAAAAAAAAAAGATTTCCCACATATTCAGAGATTCTTATTTAAAGATAGGGTAACCTTGTAAATTATCAATGTGTGTTTTTTCCTGCCTCCTAGCATATCTTGGGACTAATTAGAAAAAATTAGGAAAGGTCAATTATGAGACAGTCTTAAAAGTTTTTAATTAAAAGTGTAAGAACCTAGAGAGTTATTGGTTCAAAGTGTGTGCAAACAACTGATCTTTATTTGACTTAATTTCAAATCTGTGCTATTAGTTGGAATAATTAAAAAAAGTAATAATCAGAAACACTAATTTCAATTAATTGACTGTCTTCCTGAGTTGCAACACTAATGGATTAACTTAGCATGTAACATAACATTAAAGAACATCAAGGGACCTTTTGGTCCATCTAGCTGTCTCATCCATTAAATTAACCAAACCCAAGAAATAAAAAAATACCCTCAATGCATCCCTATCATTCAAATATTTATCAAGCTTTCCCTTAAACTTCCTTATGTCAACTGCATCCACTACATACAAAGGCAAACTGTTTCAGAGGTCAACTACAGCTTTGAAGTAATCAAAGGTAAACACTCTTGACTTAATCAAAAATAATAATGAGAAATCAAAAAAATAATACTTCCATTACTTGGGTAGTTGGAATAATCGAAAACAATAATAATTGGAAACACATATTTCAATCTTTATAAATAACATGATTGTGTTTGTCTGTCCAGAGCTTTTCTTACAATTTTCTCAATCAAATGCTACAACTCTCACATCTCTTTGTCCGAGGAGTCCGGATTGCATATTCACTTTTCCATTCAGAATCACCTTACCTGTTTTTTGCTTAATCAAACTTCTTAATGCAACAAATATACTACATAATGTCATTGTCATTACATGATGACAGGCTCCGATTTCAACTTAATTTTTTCATTTGCAAAGTATTTCACACAAATAACACCTAACCTGCATGTAATTTCCTAAAGAAAAAAAAATGAATATTACAATAAATACAATTGCTTTAGACTTTCTTGACTTATTTAGGTCTAAGATTCATATGCGAAGTTCATTCAAAAACCATATGCTTATCACTTTGTGAACACACATTCAGATGTTTCTACATTTTCAGCTACGTTTGCCTTCACTACAACTTTACATTTACATTACTTTGCAGTAATTTAGCTTTGGTTCATTTAATAGACTGCTATAGACACCTTTTAGCTACTCCTTTTCTTTAGTACAGGTTTTCTTTTTTGTATTTGTGAGTTTCTTTCTTTCAACTCATTAGACCATGTCATACACTAAATGCTCATAGCAGTTTCATACTTTGTACATTATTATTATACTTTATTGTTTAATTTATGTGTAGTTTTATTAAATAAAGTCACGTATGTGTAGTTTTATTAAATAAAGTTACATCTATCTGAGTTTGCTTGTCTGACTGTGTAAAATGTTTTCAAATAAACCAGGATTTATCGATTTAACACATAATGCCTGCAAGCTAGCACAGCTTAAATGCTGTGCATGAGAATGATAGAATAACGAAAATTAAAGCAAAGGGCATGAAAACTACCACAAGTGTTTTGCAGGTTGCAGCTAGTCAGTTAATTATTTTCATAAAATTAATCAATTTAACTTTGATTAATAAAGTATTTCACTTTACACTAATTGATGTAACTGATGCTCATAGATAAATGATATTAATTAAGTTAATTGTCAAGTTCTATAAAATTTCCTATAAATATATCAAATAAAAAGTTAAGTGTAGATAACTTGAGAATTATGTTGTCAACCAGCTTAAACATCACATCTGACGCATGGGACATAAGGCAGGTTAAGAAACTGATTGTTTATTTGACACATTGTGCTCTGTCTTTATGAAAGAAAAAGCTAATGAACAAACACTAGACTTAAAATAAAACCCAAAACTCGAGCGCTTTCAAATAGTTGACTATTCTTCTTCAGGAGAACAAAGGGTGACCTTTAGCCTGCGCAATGCAATATATAGTAGGACGTATGAGGTCATGTAAACCGGAAGTCTCAGTCGAGTTGAATCTGGTGACCAGCCAATCCCAACTCGAGCCGTTAGTCTCCCGGAAGGGGGAATTCGTTTGTAGAGAGAAAAACCAAAAAATTATTATTAATTTTCATTATGTATGAAACTTTTGATTGATATAGAAAAATAAAATACATAGGAAGATGAGAACTAGAGAAAATAATAATAATTATTATTACAGGTATTGATTTACATTATTGTAGCTGAAGCTTGAGTTGACTAAATTATCTATGGTATAACACATATACCATATAGTAAATCTATAGAGAAGTGTTTAAAAACTGTTGTGAAGGATAAAGAATTAATGGCCAGTGAAACAACCTTCTTTGAGACCTAAAGAAAAGTAACAGGATGTGTTAGTGTACAGAAATAGAAGGCTTCTTCCTGATTAGAAGAAAGGCAGAAGGAAGATAATGCATGAGTACTTAACGACAGCCTACATTTAGTAGAATTAATTTCACACCCGTGTTGTTGTTATGCAGCATTAAAGTTTATCACATATAAAAGTTGTAACATAGAATTGCCAATAAATTAAGTAACATATAAGTTTTATATTAACTGACTGACCTGAATATTTCATGCAATAACCCTAATAAGAATAGACATATTTGTATTCAAATTCAACATGCATGTAAACTCCCAATATTCAACAAACCAAAATCTGTATAAGTATCTGGTTGACAGGGTTTCAGTATGCCACTCCAGACTGCTGAATCACACTTAATATCAGCATGTTTAATTTTTTCATATCCTTGGTCACACTGAAACTGTAGTTTTTTCTCCATATTTGTATGACCCTGATTTTATTATGATGAAATGCTCTAGTTTTAGGTTGTCTGTGTAGCAGAGACCTAGAATCATTTAATGAAATATATATATATATATATATATCACTAATCTTATTATGAAAGTCAGATGCCTGCAGTTCAATTGTAGTACCTTTAAATCTAAGAAAAAATGACAAAGAGGTATGAGCCTAATTATAATTTATTATGTTTCCAATATTGACATTGCCTCAAGTTTGTCAAATAATGATGAGAAAAACATTCACTTGCTATTTAAGTATTCAGATTTTCAAAGTATTTTCTGCTAATCAACAAAATTGTTATTATTTTTTATATATATATATACACAAATGAATCATCTGAATGTTGAATAATTTTTAAGTGAACAAACCTATAATAATCTAAAATTCAGTGTGTTCTGTGTTTAAGAAAAATTCTTATGTGGTTCTTCTTCTACAACTTAATTTTATCCTAATAGTACCTTATGCTGAAACTCAATTTAAAATGTGTCAACACACACATGTAGCAAGTTAGGAATAGTGTAAAAAAAAAAAACTTTCATCTTATTTAACATTTGGAATAGACAAATGGAAGTGAGAGAATTAATAATTTTTCTACAAATATCCAGGGCAAAAACAAATTGTGAAGGTATCTTTTGTCAAAAGCTGCTTAAATCGATGAAAAGGACTGATCAAACTATAATATGCTACATGTGTTCTTTTATTCAACCTTAAAAATATGTTAAAAGTGGGTCTCATTTTATTCCCATTATTCTTATTCCTAAGAGACATAATAACAAGCCTTGAAATATAATGTACCACTTTTTTGTATTTGTTAATTACATTACCAAAACTGAAAAAACTGAACAGTTTTCATGGTGCAAGACATATAGCAAATTAAATCAGGAATCTTTTTGTGAAACTATAAATTTTATCATTTGAAAGAACCATTAAGAATTACCTGGTCTACATGATTCCAGCAAGCCAGTCCATTCTCCAAAGTTACATTTAATATTGGCATGTCTTTCATAACCTTCATTACATTCAAAAGTAAGGTTGTTTCCATTCAAATAAGGTCCTTTGTGAAGTATATTGATAGTTTCTTGTTTTAAGTCTTCTGTATAACACCGACCTAGAAATGTTTACAGAGAAAACTGAAATATCTGTTACCTTGTTAAATGACAATGTAAAAAAAACATCATTGATCACATACAGGTATATTTAAAACTCTTATTAAAAGTCTTGAAATTACAGATGGCTCATCTTACATCAGTTTTTAGAATGGATATGGTTCAGATGATGATTCTCAAGAAAATGTACTCAGGGTGTTCCCTGTTTATGGAATACCAAATAGATAATTCAACATATTAGTAAATTGGGTGAAACCTCTCTCACTACTACATAATTTATACAAGCATGGGGACTCCAAATACAGCTCTTAATGTACTGAGAAGGTGCAAAACTGTATAAAATATAATGATAACAGACTGAATGTTTGCAGTGAAGTGAAGTTTCAATTTCTCTTACACTTCACGATGCATTAGTACAGCCACCAGTTATGTCTTATTTTCATTCAGGCTTCAACACCTAGTCTTGTCTCCTTTAATCCACCTGCAACAAATCATTGCATTCATTCTTCCAAATACTGAATCTTTGAGATCAGATGACTATGCACTAGGCTAATCCCTGAATTACCACAACATCATAACCCCCCATGGAATCAATCCACATTACACACACTGCTTAAATTTATAAAGTTCCAACCACATACCACCCATGTTACAATGAAGTTAACTGTAACAAAATATAAATATTTCTCAAACGATGAATAACAAGAAAGAAATGGGTATGTGCAGCATTACATAATCAGCTGACCTGTCTACCTGTAGTACCTGAAAAAAGTTGTTAGAGAAGGTACGATTGTAACCATGTCGTTATGACCCTTTTTACAACCTACATACTTGTCTCAACTTTTGACCAATTGTAATTCATCTGATCTTATATTTTCAAACTGGACATTTTTTAGTTAAGACTGAATTCTTGATTCTTTTGGCTGTCTTGTTCTTCAACTAGCTAGTGGTGTTTTTCACACTTGAGTGTGATGAGAACTCCAAGAACTACTACCATACTGCATAAAGGAAGGATTACTATTGTCATGTAGTCTTCAGCTTATAAAGTTCTTTTTTTTTCGAGGATGTATATGCATACTTATTTATATTAACAGGTTATATCTTAATCTAAGGTTTAGTTGTCAAAGGGTTTATTTTGTAACTGAAGACTTCATAGTCACTTTAAAAGGGTTATTTTACTTTGTGTGTGTGTATATATATATATATATATATATAATACCCACATGTATACATGACAAATTAGTTTACTTAAGTTAATTTTTTCTA
>NW_013668837.1:76308-90245 GCF_000517525.1 Limulus polyphemus
ATGTATATGCATACTTATTTATATTAACAGGTTATATCTTAATCTAAGGTTTAGTTGTCAAAGGGTTTATTTTGTAACTGAAGACTTCATAGTCACTTTAAAAGGGTTATTTTACTTTGTGTGTGTGTATATATATATATATATATATAAATAGCCCACATGTATACATGCAAATAGTTTCTAAGAATTTTTCCTTTAGGGTGAATTCAAGATTTCTTCAATGTACGTGGGTTTATTTAGTGTTTCTAATTCATTCCATGTTTCATTTTATTTACTCCCCAGTACGTCAGCAGTAAGTTAAAAAAGTTACAATGCTAGAATAAAATGTATGTTTATTCGCAGTGGACATAGCACTGATAGCCCAATGTGTAACTTTTGTAAAAACAAACAATCATTTTATTAAGAGCTCTACATGTATGTGTTTGGTAGATATTTTCTATATCTTATAAAGGGATTTTATTTAAAAAAGGTTTTATGTTTTATCTTTTTATACAATTGTTTTGATGTGTATTAATTTGTTTGCAGTGTTACTATATATGTGGGAATTTTGTATTAGAATGAACTTTGTATTGAATTATGTCTTCATTAAAGGGTTGTATATAATGTATTTTTTAATGTGGTAATGCTCTATTTTTGTAAAAGATTTTATTATATAATTATGATGTTCTTGTATGTTTGTTAACCAGAGAAAGAAGTGACCTGAAGATATTGCAACTGAACAAGGTTGCCACAAATTATTTTTAAAATTAATCTAGTCTATTATTATTATTTGATTGTTTGTTTGTTTATGTTGAATTTCACGCAAAACTACGCGAGGGCTATCTACGCTAGCTGTCCCTAATTTAGCAATGAAAGACTAGAGGGAAGGCAGCTGGTCATCACCACTCACTGCCAATGAATAGTGGGATTGACCGTCACAAGATAATGCCCCCACAGCCGAAAGGACAAGCATGTTTCGAGGGACGAGGAGTCAAACCCGTGAACCTCAGATTGCGATTCAAGTGCTCTAACCACCTGGCCATGCTGCCTTTTCCTTTTATTTTTGGTGAGACCTTGTCACTCTCTTCACAACGTGGTCTCCTTGAATTTTTGAAGAAGAAAATGTCTAGTGACTTTTCAGCAGTAATTAACCCTCTTCTCATGGGTATCCTTTATTCCATGTTATACCAATAAGTGTAGCATAAAATCATATCTAATAATCCATATTTTAATAGCATACAAGTTTTAAGTTCTTAATTTTATAAGGCAATATTAAACAAAGATCCTGAATTTCTCCTAGTGTGATTTTTCTCTAGGCACCCCCTCTTCTATAATTTATTTACCACCCCTCCAAGAAGTACAAAATTTGACGTAAATTACTTATTATAATATTGTCATAACTCAAGTAAAGCACAAGTTTCATAGCCTTCAAGCCATCAAGTAGAAAATCTGACCTCTCCTGCCACATCCAACTGTCACATCCTCTCTTTCAGGATTTGTTAATTGTTCTCTCTTACATTTGGAACTATATTATTTTTGACCAGCAGAAAGTCAAGGTTTTCATCTATAAAATGACATATTATATTACATTGTTTTCCATACAGAAAAATGTTAATTTTTGTTTCAGTACAAGCTTTGTTCCCATAGGTAACACACTGACTAGCTTGAATGAATTTGTATTGGCTCATGTTACAAAGTTAGAAAGCCAGAAAAATTGTGATAGTCATGGGACATTATCTGTTATTATTCTATGTTCTTTGGTACATTATTTAATTAAAGTTATCATTTTCCTAATCTGAAAATGTATTTCTAAACATACTTATCTCTGGTAACACTTATAGCTATTTCTTGATCTTGTGATTTTATTGTCTACATACAGTGCTTATATACAGTACCTGCATAGAGGGCATGTGAGGACTGGTGTAAAGTTTAGCAAATTAGATATTGCAGAGGGCAGTTGAATAGAGTATATAAAGACTGGAGTAAAAGTACACAACGTTAGATGGCAAAGATAAAGATTGAGAAATAGCTATAAGTGTCAGCAGAGGTATGTATGTTTTGGAATAAAAATCATTTAATGCATTACTACCATTAGTATAAAAAGATATGGTTAAATGTCATCGACATTTGACAGCAAAAATAAAGTAAGTAAGCCCAGGTAGGTACTTTATTTATTGTTTTTCATAAGTATTCTTTATCTATTATTATAAAAGTAACTAAAACTGTCTCAAAGACAACATACAAAAGAAAGGAATGATTTGCATGTTATGCTAAGCAAAGTGATTCGCAATTGGGGTTGTTTTGATTCGCAATTTGCAATGCAAACCCAGATATTTTGTCCGCTGCAGGAGACCCTAATGTGTATTAAGTAACTGGTGAAGGAAGCTGGCTTTCTCTAAGCTGTGGTACATGAATAATGAGGAAGAAGATAATCATGTAATGAATTAGCTACACATCCATCTAGAGGTAGAAAACTGTGCTTGGAATATATAATATCCAGTTTTGTACAAGTACTGAATTGTGAACCATGCTTCTGGGCCAAATGAAAAGTCTTAATAAAATGGCAAAACTTCAATAAAATAAAATATTAAGAAAAAATTACAAGAATTTCTAAAAACCAAGGAATAAATCATAATATTTAAAGTCATAAAATTCAATAATGAATTATAATGTACTTAAAATACCTAATAAATAGAATTTGGGTAAATTTCATACTTAAACGTTTAAATTACTTTTATATTATTTTTATGTTGATTTTATTATTGTGATCATTGTTCACACCACTTCACAACTTTAAAGATAATTATTAACACCAAGTGTTATTTAAAATTCAGACCAACAAATAAACTAAACCTAACTAGAATTCTTCTGAAATTTTACTGTTGAGAAGGTTTTATATTTGATATTTCTAAACTGAGGTTCATTGAGTTACAAAGGCAAAAGATAAAATAATTTGGTAAAATAAAACTCTTAAATACCTAAACTTTTTGCACTAAAACTAAATTAATCAGCTTGAAAATAATAACAATAAATCATTCATTCCATAAATAAAGACATATGTAGACTTATCTACACAATAACAATAAATTAAATCTTATGTAGTACAACTAACAGGCATTTAATAAGTTACACTTACTGTCCTTGCACGTAGCAGGAGTGCCTATCCAATGACCATAAGAACACTTCATTGTTCCAGTTGAATTAAGAGTATAAAACTCATTACATTTATAGGAGACTGGTGTTCCATGATCACCTTCTGTTATAATTGTGTAACCATTTTCAATAGAAGAAGGTTTGAGGTGACATTTTTCTGTAAAAATAATTTTATAGTATGAATCTTTGATCAATAAAAATAATTTGACCATTAAAAAATGTATTTTCAAATTGAATATTTCATCTGCCACAATTTATCTGAAATTGTACTTACGAGGCATACAATATTTTATAATGTTCTAAAAAATATATTACCAATACTTAAAAAGCACATTAGATTAAAAAGCTAAATAAACAAAAGTTAAAAAAGTTTTGACAGAAATTAATAAAAAACCTATAACCTGAGCACTTTTGAAAGGTGGACCTTTCTTCTTCAGTTTGTCCCTGAAGAAGGAAGGTCCATCTTTCAAAAGCACTCGGGTAATAGGGTTTTTATTCATTCTTGTCAAGACTTCTTGAACCTACGTGTTTTTCTAATATCATGAAAGTTAAAAAAAAAAGTCTGTTAATCTAATGCTTAAAGAATATGTTTACAATATTCTCCCATTCTTTGTTTATCAACTTGTTTGTTTGTAAATGCCAAGCAGTGTTATAATATTAATTAATATCAAAGCACTCATTTTATAGAAACTGTTTAATTAAGAAGAGATGTTTGTTTTCTTCTAAAGCATGCTTCTTAATATTCTTTAATGCATGCACTTGTTGAAAGTTTTATGAATTAGTAATGGATCAAGCCCTGGAAGGCAATGAATATAGAACAAGACCAATCTAGAGAGTATAATGCAGCTGATTCACTAAAAACTTCAGCCCTTTGTTTAGAAGGGAATGGAAGTTTTAAATGAAGCCAACTGTTGACTAAGAAAAAGCTGTTTGTATGGCAAGAAATGTGCTGATTATTGGCTGCCCAATCATAAAACAATAGTTATAGCAAGTGTTTAAAGGTTTAAATCTTTTTCCAAGAATTTTGTTTTATAGAAATTGTTGTTAGCATTATGCACAAGAGATTCATAATATGAAGTTGTATATGTTTTTTTTCACTTCTCATTGCAGGGTATAGCACTAGAATACCATGTTCTATTTAAGTATTTGGCTAGTATATACTACACTTTCCTGTATGCTCAGTAGTATAATGAAATGACCAGGACCAAGCAAACAAAATAGATATTTAGACAAGATTTATATCTCCATATAAATGCTAAAATGGGTCAGACTACTCAAATTATGTCACTTGATATCTACACTTAGCTGTATATGAAAAAAATATATGTTTAGTAAGTAGGTACAATATTTTTCATTTTCTGAGAACTTTACGAAAATTTATATTTCTATTTTAAATTTTATTTATATTTTTTACTTGTAGACACATTCTTAAGATTCTGACAGTTTCATTTGTCTCTGTATACCATGATGCCTCATTTAATTATTTCATTTAGTTATATACAACATAAACAAGGTCACTGCATGAATTAAAATGATTTCATTTGCAGTAAACTCTACTCATGATGACTAAAGTTTGGTTACATGAAAGTGAATTGAATTTCTAGCTACACATTTGATCTGAATTTTAACCTCACTCGTTAATACCATAAAACTTTCAACAAGAATTGCAAGCAATGAAGAGAGCTGTATCTTACTTGGTTTACAGGGTTGGAAGTTTCCAGTCCATTTTCCCAAGTCACATTTAATCTCAGCATTTGTATCTTTTTCGTATCCTTCATCACAGTGAAACTGCAGACTTTCTTTGTTTTCGTAATATTCTTTATACACTATAGTATAGTGATCTTCATTCAAATGATTCTTGTAACATCGAGCTAAAATTGTTTACATCAAATATGTTATTATTTTGTGGTAAACTTTAACTTCAAAATGTACTAATTATAACAATTTTTTATTTATATTGACTAGTTTTTACATGTTTATATTAATTATTTCTTAATGCTGTCACACTTAACAGAAGCTGGATATAATAGATGAAAAGTATACACGTAATTTTTTCAATTATATTTCATATGTACTTGAATAAAATTGATTTATTTTCTTTGATTAGTAATCTTGTTTAAAACTGCTGTATTTTTGATAAAAAACTAACAAATTATAATTTAAGTTTAAAATTAATATTCAATAACCCTAGCTATATACGAATACACTGATTTTACCATCTACTTGTAGCTATAACATAAAAACTTTACTATGAAATACTAGTTCAAATTATTGTTATGTGAGAAGATAAAACTTGTAGCTGTATAAGGGTTTGGTGTTAAAAATCAAACAGTTATTATATTAAATATCAAATACATCAAAAAATAAACAAAGAATTGTTATTACTTGTGCTTTTACTGAAAAACCATAAAAACTGTTTGATTGTTGTATATAACAATATGAAATACTGTTGCAGGCTTTGTTTTTAACTGAGAACTTTTTATACATCAAAAGATAAGCACTAGGCTGACTGGAACCTCCTCACTCAAGGTTGTTGATTAATGAGTAAGCCAGCCAGTTATACATATTTTTATATCAACATTGTAAATTTTGAGTTAGTGTTTTTAATCAAGTAGCAGAGATACATTAAGTACCATACTAGCAATTAAAGTTAACAAGTAGGTGGAATTACTGTTGAGATATTATTTATTTGGGCAAATAGGCTTATTGTTTGTTACGTGGAATTTGTAGTTGAAGAAATGAAACACTTGTTTTTGGTATCATTACGTAGACTGGACTGCAATACTCGTTTTTGAAATAATCCAAAAAATCCTGCCCAACAATAAAACCCATCACAACACCCGTGTCAGAAGTGTTATTTTGGCAATAACAAAATATAATCTAGATTAAACATCAAGATGATAACATTAGAATAATTAACTCAAAGGATTAGTTGACAACTGATTACACAGAAAAGAGGAATAAAAAGCAAAGAACAGAAGTTGTTTTAATTGCAGTTTGAAAGGACATATTACCAGGAACTGCAGCCAACGTGACACACATGTACCATAAAACTTTTTGTTATAATAGTTACATTAATATAAACATAAATTACAGATGTTTGGGGTATTGTCCAATTCTGGAAATGTTATAATCATTGTGAAATCTTTCATATGTTATAACAACTAGTTAAAGAAGAAAGATTAAGATTCATATGAGCAAATGACAGTCGTAAATTAAATCTGTTATTATAAAACCACTACACTTAAATTCATTTTATATTAATTTTTGTCCAAACACAAAGTCATTAAGTAACAGGCAAACTTAAATATTTTGCAGCAATTTTTATACTTACAAAAACAAACAACCTATGTTTGTTATTTGAGAAAATAATGAAATAAACCAACAAAACACTGCAACAAATGAACCTATTATCAAACTACTTAAGTAACACATGGCTTTCAACTCACTGTCTTTGCACACAGCAGGTTTACCAATCCAACTCCCATAGGAACACATGATTGATCCCACTGACTCAAGAGCATAAAACTTGTTACAGTTATAAGAAATCTCAGTTCCGTGATCACCTTCGGTCATCGTCGTGTAGCCATTCTCAATTGAAGGTGGTTTATTGTGGCATTTTGCTGTGAAAACATTTTAACAGTATAGAACAAACATTTTAAACATGAAAACATAATAGGTAACCAATATTTTTACTCAAAATAATTTCAGCAAAATAAATTTGAAATTTCTGTCCATAATTCAGCAAACTCAGAAAATATGCTAAACGTTATAATAACAATGGACTATTATTATTAACATGTGTTCTTGACCATAAACACTAACAAAAGAAGTAAAACCAAGTTACATGCAAAAGTACTCCCAGGTGGTCAAGGAATAGGAAGATAAAAGTATTGTCACATGACATACAATATGCTTGATGTTTAATTTATCAGAGAGAACTCCAGATCAGGTTGACGAACATAATGATTCATGCTTTAAATAAGAAGAAATTTGAAATACTTCCATACAAGCTAAAGCAACCTGCCCGGGTTAGGGCAATTCTAACAATAAAAAGCAAGAAGGAAGCACTCTGAGGAATAAATCAAGGTCATAAATAGGAATATTATTAGATTTGTAGTTCTATAAAGTGTAGAACAAAAAAAAGAAAACAAGTACATCATTAATGCAAAAATATTAGCTTTGATTGATAAATGTAAAAAGTGAGCTTTTGACATATTACATTAAAACATCAACAATAATATTGTCCTTCACCCAGACAGAAACTAAAAAATCAAGAAATGAGGACATGGATAAGCACATCATGGGGTGGCAAGATGAAGCTCAAGCTCTCAGAATAAGCTCCATACCCTGATGAAGAGACTGATCTTTGCTAATACCTTTTTTTTTTTTTAAATAGAACTGGAATTACAAAATAGGCACATACAACTTAGTTTGGGGTAGCTAACTGTATCAAAGATGCTGCAGACTTACAGAAAGATTTAGTTCATTTAATGCATGTAGGTTTTCACAATTCAAATTATTGTTACAATTTAAATGGGAATACATTAAGTACCGTGGTTGAAGAAAAAGATCTTGATGTTGTAATCAAAAATCACTAACGTCATCTAAACAGTGTAATGTAGCTAGCAATAAGGCTAACAGTATTTTAGGTAGTCTATAGAAATATTGAATACAAGACAAGGGATATTATTGTTTCAATGAAAAGATCAGTTGTAAGTCTTCATTTAAAGTACTGTGAACAGTTTTGGGCTCCCTTCCTCGAGAAAAAGGACATTGAGTTGTTGGAGAAGGATCAGAGAAGAACCACTAGGATGATACCTTGGACGGTGGGATTATCCTATAAAGAGAAACTAAAATATCTATGCTTGTTTTCTCTGGAGAGAAGATGGGTCAGGAGGGGATTTGATTGAAGTGTTTAAGATTATTAAGGGTATTGATGATATAGATCCATCAAACTTATTTGTATTTGGCATTGATAACAATAAGATAAGGGGTCATAAGTTCAAATTTTGGCAGTGTAGGAGTCATCTGTAGTTTAGACAGTATTACTTTTCAAACAGGGTGGTTCGCTTTTGAAATGAGCTGTTTTCAAGGGTGGTGGAGGCAGAAAACTTAACTGAGTTCAAGAAAAGATTGGATGAATATATGAGTATTAAGGGGGTGGTTACAGTTGGGAGCTGAAAGGAACACCCTTGATGGGCTAATAAGCTCTTTTTTGTTCCTTTGAAATTTTATGAACTATGAATTAAGAAAAAGAAAATTAGGAGCTTGAATGTAAGGAAAGTGGCAAAAATGTTAACATAAGATTCTATCTGAAAAGAACGTTAGTCTGAAACATAAAAAAAAAGAGTTTGTTTCACAATCAAATATGTTACTGCAGAAACATGATGATACCTTTATGGAATAAATAAATAATAAAATAAATATTGTTTTATATGATTTATAGTACTGTTTTCTCCTTTAAATCTCTATATTTTTACTTTAACAGTCACAGAAGAAAATGAATTTAATTTTAAACATTTTTTACCTCAAACTTCAGAAAAACCTATGAATATAATAATTTATAATCTTCAAGTTCTTGAAATTCTAGACTTACGAGTATGGATCAAATAAATCCTTAGTGCATATCAAAATTAATGACTTATTGTGACATGAAGCTTGTTGCAGGTTTTTCTGACTACAAGCTATTTTGTCTTTAAAATATTCAGGGGTGGATTAAAGTAGGAGTTACTGGGGCTGTAGCCTTGGTCTGGGCTCAAAAAAGGTCCATTATGGGGTTTAGTTTTTTATACCTTAGTTTGTAATTGTGATTATAATGGGCTTAATAGAAAAACTTAGCTCTACACCTGTCTGACCTTTAATCTATCCCTGAAGATAATATATAATTTAGATATGGTGTTGAAGCATGATTCACAAACTGATGAATTACTTACACCTCTAATAATTAGCATGTACATCTCTCAAGATGAAATTAACATGGTAAAATAACATGACAAAAGCTATATTTAAACAGAATCTTACCTGGCTTACAAGGTCTTAAGTTGCCAATCCATTCTCCTGAATGACACTTTATCTCAGCATTGATAATGTTTTCATATCCTTTGTTACACTCAAACTGTAGCTCATCTCCACTTTGAAGTGAGCCTTCATGATACACATAATAGTTATGTTTGCTCAGGTTGCGTGTATAACATCTTGCTGAAAGTGTCAGACCAAATATACTATAATCACATGCTTTGATAAAAACCATAACTTTAACACTGTTTACTTTAACTAACCTGGTCAGAACTGGATTACTTGCAATAGTACCATGTGAAGATCATGTAAAAACTGTTGAGTACACTAACAACAATGGTAAAAACCACTTATCTCATATGTATACCTAGCACACAAACTGTTGTCAACAGATGGCTAGAAATATGTAATTTGTTCTAATGAGTTTCATTCTTTTCTGTACTGACAGTAAAATGGATGTGTGGAGAACATATCATGTAGTACGTACCCTGATTATGTTTTCTGTCAATACAAGATACAGAATGTAATATAACGGTGTAAGGAATGTTCGTTCACACAACAGGAGTTAGATACTCTGATTACGTCAGAGTGTAACTGCATGGTTGTTGTTTACCATTTGATAAATGGGTTACATTAACAAAATAGCCTTCCTACATCCTGTGGATTCTAAGATATGCCAGGTGGAAGTCCTAATAAAGTGTGTAACAATCTTATTCTATAATCAAGCACAACTAGACTGTTACCAATAACCTCTACTGGCTCAATAACAACACACTGAGTAATTCTAGGAACTGTTTATTACACAAGACATTTCATAAACACTGAACAAGTGATATTTACTGCTCAGGAACCAGTGGACTAAAACCTACATAGTAATGTCTGCAGAATTGACAGTAACAAAAACTACTAACATGGCAGTTCAGTATTTATATAATGCACCTCAGCATAAGTTGATGTCAGAAACCAATCGACAATAAACACCTTGTACAACCAGTATCATATGTGAAGGTTTTGTTACACCATACACTGTAGTTTAAGCTCAGATGAAATGATTACATAAAATATAAACAGAAAACATGTAAGTTACCATTAATGTAAGTTATGTAATGATATGATAATATATCTAATGATTATGTGGCAACAGACTCCTGCATTTGAAGGAAAAAATAATACAATCTAAGTTCCTTACAAGTGGCCATGCACTGGACTGAAATTGACATTGTAGATATATAGCACTTACAGAAACTAGAAATACAGATTATATTCCCAGTGTTTCAATAACTTAATGCAGAAAGTTAAAAATCTCATAAAGTTGTTACATTGTATCAATAGAACTACTGAACAGATACGTATTGGAATTTGATGACAATAAGCTCACTTGTTAGAAAATAAAGTTTGGAGATGGCTTGAATGGGTAGTGAAAGAAATTTTATTACAAATTTCCAATTTTTCAACAAAATTATGTCATCCTCAGGTACTAAAAAGTTTTTTTTATTTTTACTGTGTACAGATTTTTTTCTTCATTTAAAATGGAGTTGCTTTGGTTGAGAGTCCATTGTACATTGCTGTGCTCATCTGGTTAGAGGTAGTGGGCAAATTGGTGGTCTAATTCCTGTTTACATTTTATTAAGTAGTTCTTGATATATGTGGAATTCAGAGTAGCTTTCAGAAGTTTTCATCACAAGTTTTGGATAATACCTGATGACATAGTTTTGTCAAAACATTGTACATTTTCTTTCATTACATGTTCAAGCCATCTCCAAACTTGGGTCTAAGCATAGATTTTATTACAGTGATTACCTATATAAATACTTTAGAAAACCTTCCTGCCAATTTCAAACCTCTCTAAAATATTAATAACATCTCCAACTTCATAGTGATTATTATATTTTTTCATATATGTTTAGCTTTATATAAAACTGACTTACATTCTTATCAACAGGTTAATAAATTTACAGAATAAAAAATATATTATGAAATATGTATGAGATAAATTAATTTATTATGAACTCAAGAGTGAATTTATGACGACTTCAGATGTAAAAATGACAGGTTCAGTGTTGTTATATATAATAAAAATAGTAACTACAATTATATTTTAAGTGGTGAATTTGTGCTTTAAAGAAAGTTGCTTAGAACTCTCACAATTACCTTATATTATATATTTAAGTCAGTTGTATAATGTACCTGCCAAATGAACAAACATTATGATTGCTAAAAGATGGAACAGATCCCAAAATGTATTAAAAAGCAATTAAGTAACTAGTATAATGAATTTTTCCCTATAAATGTGTTTTTTATAGATCTGTACTTCTTCAAACTTTTCTAGTAAAATTCCAATACTTATTTCCTGAATAACAAATACTAAGATTCTACTAGAACTGAAAAAAAAATGTTTACAACTGGTATACCAAAAACCAAGTTCAATATAGCTTATTATTTGTACTTACACAGTCTTTTTGGAAGAAATGTATAGCAAAGGCAGATTATAGGTGGGGCTATTAGGGCTTCAGCCTCAAGCCCAAGCTCAGAAAAAGGCCCATCATGAGATTTACTGTTTTTTTTTATCTTAATTTTTAGTCACAAGCATAATAGGCCCAGTAAAATAAATTTAGCCCAATGCCCATCTAACTTTTAATCTGCCCTTGATGTACAGCAATTATTTTCCTCTACGATATGAATATATTTGAAAGATTACCAACAAAACATCATCTGAAGAACAGACATAAAATATACTTCTATACTATAATCCTATTAGAAAGCTAAACTTACTGTCTTTGCATACAGCAGAATTACCAATCCACCTGCCATAGGAACACATGACTGATCCTTTTGACTCAAGAATATAAAACCTGTTACAGTAATAAGAAACTACAGTTCCATGATCTCCTTCTGTCACCATCGTGTTGCCATTTTCAATAAATGGAGGCCTGATGCGACATTTTGCTGTAAATTAAAAACACATAACTAGTACATAATAAAGTTGTTTACTACAAATATATTTATAAAGACAGTATTTTTCAGATATTGATTTATACTTATTTCATTTCTTAATTAATAAGTTATACTAAAATAGAAAAAGTTAAATGGTGCAAGATATTTCACAATAATGGATTGTCACTATTCATGTTCCTTTTAAAAACTTGCAAATGCTAACGATTGTGAATTCATAAGGCTCTTTTGAACCTCACATAATATCTAGCAGTAGATGTGAAATCTGTTATGTCTGAAGAATAAGAGCATTACAGAATGATAGACACATATCCTAAATGTTTCTTTTAGCTACTTCATAGTATTTTTTTTTTATTTTACTAAGAGCTAGGATTCACATGAATTATAAAATGACAAATCATAACTGGTTAGATGGATAAAATTATACAATGAAGAGATAAAAAAAGCTACTCAAAACTTAATGTATACAGGATTATAACATAACATAATATTTTGGGACAACATGGGACTTATTGGTCCATCTCAGCTGTCCCATCCTCTAAACTAAAACTATTAAATAAATAGAATAAAAAATCTTAAAGCTAGCCTTTATCATTCATATAGTTACCAAGCTTTCTCTTAAACTCACTTAAATTTACTGCCTTCACAACATCTAAAGGCAACCCATTCCAAAGGCCAACTACTCTGTTAGAAAAAGAAAACTGTATTATCTTGAATTTAAAAACAAAAGAGTGTGCTTTATCTCATTACCTTGTAAGTTACCAACAACAAGCATAAAAAACCCGAAGAAAAAGTTAAAACTACCCCCCCCCCCAAAAAAAACCAAACCTTATTGGTCAATACGATTAGTCAACATATCTATAAATATGGTTGATACAAAAGGGAAATGAAGTAGAAGAAAAAATCAGACTTGTCTCTACAGCGACTGAAGCAACAATGGCCTGGAAAAACTACTGTTACACTTCTACTCCATGCAAGCAGTAAAAAAATGCATAACAGTTTCTTGAAATACACTAAATTTTTCTTTCTATTTGAATTTTTATATTCATAATCTTTCTCTTCATCACCTAAAAGTTGCCAAACATGTCTTAACTGAAGAAGGATGAGGAAAATCCCTAATGGTACTGCTTTATGAGAATCAAAGTGAATACCAGGTGAGGTTACCAGAGAATGTGGTAAAGGCTTAACATGTGATGTATACAATTTAGTTTAATTGTGCTGAATCAAACCATTGTGGCATATCAACACAAATGGTGAGAACATATGAAAATAAGAATCTTCTTTGATATCAGAGATGAGAGGAAACATGCAACAAACTGAACGGATCTTCTTGAGATTTGAGGCTCTGTTATCTTTGCCAACAAAGAACCAAATCAACCTTAGAGAACTGGTAAGAAATGAGGGTTCCATGTATAAACTGGAAATTGTAATTGTCACAACTTGAAGTTCACAGTTTTAATCAAGTTGTAGAAATATTCCAGTTTAACCATGGACAAAGTTATATGTGAGTTTCTAATTTTTATGGCTAAATAATCATACATTAGCATACTTCAACAGCAACAAATTCTTGCCTTTTTATTTATGTTGAGTTTGACTTAAATTTAGGTAAATGATGAATATTTGAGTACATTTATCAATGATACTACAGCATTAAATTCAGTTTTTCCAGTGGCATTAAAAAAACGAAAAACAAATTAAGTCCTTCTTTAAAAACAGCCAAAATTAAACAAATAACTCTAAAAAAAAAAGTTATCTGTTTCTGTTCATCTTGCAATGCCAATCTGATGTTGATTTAACTGGTAGTTTCATATATTTGGATTGAACAGGGAAAAATT
>NW_013668837.1:90891-102623 GCF_000517525.1 Limulus polyphemus
ACCCCTGAATCATTAATATTCCAGGATTAATGTGGTTTTAATTCCAAAACTTTTCTCACTTTTGCTTATCTCAACAAGAAATACTTCTAACATAAATATGAAAGAAAAGAATCCTCTCATTTTTGCCAAATTTCAGGTATTATACTGTCAACATAATGAAAACAATTAATTCATCAGATGAGACATATAACGGGGTCAAATCTAAGTTTCATCTAAAGTTAGATTAATGGATGGCATTAGTTTGGGGGAGGGTCTGACCTCCCACTAAAGCCAGCCCTGATTTGTAAAAAAGTATATCAATTAATATATTAGAAATTATCACATGCACTTTTAAGTGAATACTTATTACCTGGAATACATCTAGGCTCAGGATCCCACTGTCCATCATTGCAAGTTACTTCATGGCCACTTGATATACGTCTCAAACCTCGAAATTCATAATTACTATTGCAATGAACAAAAGATTTCTCCCCATGATGTTTTTGTGTATCCTCTTCATCCTGTCAGCAAAAAAACAATAAGAAAAACTGTACAAAGATTTTTGAAAAACAAAAAGTGCTAAGGTGGTTGAATCATCTTTTTATTATAAAATTTAGTCAAAGCACCGATTAAAAATTCCACATAAGCTCAAGTCCATGGATCTGCATGACCTGATCTCAGGCTCAGCCTTGATGCTGATTTTCACATGTGCAGCCTTTTTAGTAAAAGTGAATAAACAGAAATATGAATTAAGTTTATAGCAGACAGAAATAACATTTATTTGGGAAAATAAAAAATGGATATTGGATAAAACTAATAAACTAAGTACATAAAAATAATGATAACATTGGTATTTTTAGCTGGCTAATCAATGAATTGCAATTAATGTAATATTCTCTTTTGTAATATTGCATACAGTGTATTAAATTAACTACATTATAATTAATTAGTAGCTAGTCCTGCACTACTGTATGGATGACTTGATTTGAGCACAAGTTATTAAAAATGATAATAAGAAGTCTGAAAACCTAGTACTTGGAAGGAAGGACAAGTGTTAAGGATTTGTTTTAAGTGGAATGGAAGAGATAAGAAACAAAGAAAAATATACTCTTATCTTCTTGAAAAAACAGGCCATAGATGGCTAGTCGATTTGACTAGAATTAGAACTAATGTATTATGATGGGTGAAATTGAAATAAATATTCATAAACTATAACTCAATATATACAAATCAAACTGAAATTATAAAAAAAAAGCAACTAAACTTTCAATAGAAGTGAGTGAGTATCACTGAGAAGTGATTACCAAAACAAAAAGCCCAGCACAGAGCACATTTATAATTGAAGAAAAAGTGATATTATGGAGTCAACATACTGATGAATTGTGCTTTGGGAAGAGCAATTACAGCAACCACTGAGGTTTCTTTCATTTCAATAACTTGGTTGAAGTTACTACTTAAAACTCTGTTGCAATAGAATCATTCCACTAACTTACCGACCAAAATATCCCGTTTGTCAGCTGCTGCTATTGTACACTTTACAATGTAAGCATTGCAGGTTATTCATGTATGTAGCCAAGTCTCAATGAATGTATGAGGCTTAAATTCTGCCTGAAAAATGTAGTTATTTTCTACCAGATTGAACCAACAATGGCTTCTCTATATGCAGAATTGCTCAGGCTCCAGATATTTGATGATGTTGAGTGCTAGACCATCCATAACAAGCAGCAGATGCAGTATAATTTGTTCCTGGGTCAAGAATTTTCATGTAGCAACCTGTCAAAATAGCTTAAGAAAACAATCTAAGTTTTCATTCCCTGAACATTTAGACAACAGAAATGTACCATGCTTCCCCTCATTCCCCCATATTAGTTGTAGCAAGAGTGACATGCCACTGTACACATCAAGAAATTAATGCTGAGCAGATGTTAGCATGGCACTGGTTCTTCTCTATTGGTCAAAATTTTTTAATTCTGCCAAATGTTGAATTCCATTTTGTGCTCACTTGAGTGAAGTTTGCCATACCAACAATATCTTCATCCAAGGGCATTCGAGTGTGAGGCATAAAACACCAACACTCTTCCTTTCAGGTCAACAGGGCTCCTGAATCATCCAAAGAGTGTCACATATCTTCTAATTAAACAACACTGTAAACAAAGTATATATGCACACTATGTAAAAATTATCCATAGATCAACTTTTCAATAAGGATATCAAAAGAAAGAAAACTTACTTCATTAGGGTAAGGATTCCAACCATGATAATATCCACCATATTGGCGTTTAGTTCTAAAGTTACCATTAGCTAGAGGTAGGAACTGACAGTGCCCTAAACAATGTTAAAATAGCACCAATTAGAAGTAATATACATCAGATTACATAAATAATAACACAAGAATTAACAGGATACTTAAGGTAACAAATTTATATAAATGAAATTAATTATTTTTTGCAATTTCATTAATTACAGAAAGTGCTCTTTTAACAGTGTAATTCATACTATTAAAATAAGCTAATAATCTTAAACACACACACACCTACAGTAGAATGCTCAAAATCATTTGAAAAGATAAGCACACAATAAAGAAGTATTAGAAAGAAACATTGTTTTTAACAGCAATTTTAAAAACTAAAATAATGTCTGATGAAGGGTTCAATTCATAATACATTTTATATATAGCTGAGAGCCAGATCTAAGGAAATAGGTGAGAAGAAGGCCAAAATGGATATGGACAGATTATATCAATGAATGGTCAAGATCTAAAACATATTTAAACATTAACAGAAAGGCTAATAACAGAGAATTCTGGATATACATGACTGCTGACCTATGGAAGCATAAATAAAATGAAATTTTACAATATATATGTCTTGAGTGTGTTTCTTGGTTGGAATACATAGTTTTCAGTTTATCCTAAAGTTCAGTCGAGCTTGAAAGTTACTTGTTATTAGATATTAGAAGCAGTAAGACAAACAAATATCAATAATCTATTAAACTAAGAAACTTAAAGATCATAACACAAATAAATACAAAATTACCCCTGCATCAACACGACAGATTTTGTGAGCTCAATTCCATTCTTTTTAACAATTTATATAAATATATCACAGACCTTTGAAAAAATTATAAAGTTATACTTAATTAACTCATTAATGATACATAAACAAATACATAATACTGTTTATTTACATTATAATAGAGATGTTTTTACGAAGGAGTAGCAAATTTTTATACCTAAACCATGATTTCTAAGCACAACTTTAATAGATGAAAATAGAAACATGGGCCTAAATTTTCAGTGTCATTTTCTGTTATTCATGTTAAATGTACATAAGCCAATGATGAAGCATTTTACTTATTAATGAATAAACAGTTTGTTTTTTTATAAGTACCACGGATCGATGTGTGGTACTAGGTTGAAAGAGTCTTTAGTGGTGCTTCTTAACTTCTCAAATGATTTCTTTATTTTTGGTTGATGGAATGTAGAAAAATAACTTACTTAAACACTTTGGTGGATCAAAGGTCCAGATTCCTTCTTCCACACACTTCAGTACTTTAGATCCTATCATTGTAGTTCCCTCATCACATGCAAATATTGCTAGGGTACCAATAGTTATCTTCTCAGATGGAAGAACCATTCTTCCACCAACAGGTTTTTCAGGCCTTTCACAAGCTTGCTCTAGGATAGAAAACTTCATAATTACTGATATATTACTGTTCACACATAACATTATATATTAAGGTGATTGGATTTGTCTGTAAATTTACAAGATTATTAAAAATTGTTGATTTAAAAAGGGGGAACCATGTCTAGAATCTTTAATATTTAGGAGAATCAAAACAGGGATTTGTAGCTTGAGGAAATAATGTCATCAATACGTCTCAAACCTTAAGCTTGTTTATTTACCTTTTTAGCAATTGCACTTTGACTTTAAGCTAGCTATCTTGTTTCTGCATCCCTATTCCCCCTTTTTAAATTAACAATTTTTAATAATCTTGTTTCTTTAGTTCTTTTTTATGTCAATCCTGGACATAAATGAATATAATAGTAATACAGTCCTATTTGAAACAGTTCAGTTTAACGAAATACGTAGGTGGTGTATCATGCTCTCTTGAGAAACAATGACAATCTTTAGATTGGCTTCATACAGATTGGATGGCAATTGCTCCTGATATCATTACCACAATGTTATTGTAGATAGTGGTACTACGTGTATGATTACTATGGTGCATGGTGATCTACATACTACATGTTATCTATATGCTTGTAAAATATATATATAGCTACTATATTTATACCTTGTAGCTACATGAGGAGTCTGTAAACACTGGATTGGAGGGACTACTGAACTATACTGGAATGGTGCATGGACTGGATTTTGTAACTCCATGAGTTTTATACATGCAATGCATATTACCTAGTATACATTTCTATATATATATATACATGCAGGCTTTTAGGTTTTTATAATTGTAAAGCTGTATATATAGATAGCCATGTGAATCTTTCAAGTTGTATAGATGCATATGTATATATTCAATGCAAATATAAGCTAACGTGTCATTACATAATGGCATATGTATACAAATAAGCAGTTTTAATATTTCTTATAGTTGTCATAATTCCCCCTTCTTCCTCTTAGATTGATATTCTGCACACTCTACAAGGTCGAAAACATGTTAATTAACAATTATGAATTGATTATATTAATATGTCTTTCCCCTTCATTTCTGATGGAGTTCCGGTCATGACATTTCTACGACCCTCTTCCACTATGATGCCCCTAAGCTCTGGTGGGCCATCACTGCTGCATACTTTATTTGAAACTAAATATTTTCTAAATAAAATATGTAGCTACAAAATTTCTGCTTCACTTTTGCCTAAAAATGCCATCTCCTGCTTGCATGATTCTTGCCACTCCTTATAGCTAGCTTCAAGGATAACTACTCTGTCTGCAGTATTTATAAGATTTGCAATCATGCAGTGCTGGCTATAATTTGACATTTCAACACTTGCCATCAGACATCACTGTGATTGCCAATCTGATGCTGGAAACTGAGCTTGGTGCTCTCTTTTAAACTATGTAGCTTAAAGATTTCTTTTGTGGGAGATAGCCCTAGATGTTTGTATAACATTTCAGACATTTGTGTTAAGTTTTAGATATTTGTGTAACATGGCCTAAATCTATCATGAAGTGGTAAAAAAAAAATTATGATCTTGCTAGTAGTATCATGTCCAGATATGCAGGAATCCTATACATAAACAAATGATATGCAACATCAATACAATTGCAACAACAAGTTACTAATTTCTATGGTATATATCATGCCTTCCATATAAACATTACATTAAATCCACAGCTTGCACCCAGCTATATACATATGCATGTAGTAGGTTCTGAGGCTCAGACCACAGACTACATTAAAATGATTGGGTGTCAATGGTTATACAGATGTTATTTGGTAGGTAGTCATATTGATGCATTTAGAAATAGTGCCAAGGTTTTATTATGATACTCACAGCCATTTTTAATGTAAGCTGGTGGAACAATAATTAAATAATAATAATAAAGAACAAATGGACGATCCCTATTATGCCATTACCGTGGTTCATGATAATTTATTATTAACTATCACTAAATATGGAGTGACATAAATCTTTTTATCAAATAAACTGAATATAAAATGGAATATATCATCTATATTCTTTTCATTTTTAAACCTTTCTTTTAGTAACTGTAGTATATTAATTCTAAAATACAATTTTATGAAGTATTCCTTATTTTTTCTCTAACAAAACAAAATATTGACAAAATATTCAACATAAATTTTCTATTTTAACAAGTGAAGTAGTTAAGAAGTCAGTTGTATAACATTATGGAGTCTACGTGCTGTCTGATTTTAGCAGTGGTGAATTGAATGATAGATTGGACGTTACTGAATAATTCAGAAGAATAAATTAGTAGCATCAATGCTACATATTCTTCTAAATGTAGGTTCACCACCATGAATGAAAAAGAACTAAAAGCACCATATATGTAACTACCAGTTTATAAGAAGCCTAGTCTTGTCTTTTTGTTTTGTTTGTGGGGGGGGGGGGATTTGCCCTTGTTCAGTGTTATTGATAAGGAGTATAATTCAGTGACAAGTGTGAATCAAATGTTAAATTGGGCTACATATAAATTCTTTGCTATTGGTCTTTCAAGAAGGAAGTTAACCTAACTTGAGTTTATTCAATGTGGTGTGATGACAGCATGTATCATGTTTATAAGGAACCGTAAACACTGGATCAAAGTTCACTGAATAATAATGTTCAATACCAGATTTCTGAAAACTCATAACATCTCCAAGTTCTACAGCTTTAAAGTGAAGAAACATAAAAAAAAACACCAGTCTAACTTATGCCAAAATATTTCTAGAATCTTGTTGTGTCTTCAATATTATTGTGTTTTTTTTATGATCCAGGAATTACTTCTATTGCCAAGAATATATTTTAATATATATAATGCACATGTTTCTATCCAGAAAAATAATCTATATGCCTTTTCACTAAAAATACTTTTTGCTTATAGTTATAAACTTGTAACAATCTGAAACAGCCATGTTAAAAGAACTCTCAGCTCAAAATAGTGTTCTGAGATCAATGCTTTTTCAACTGAGTTACTAGGAGTATTTGGAAGGACAACTATAGTGATTTGTAGTGGTTGAATGAAAGAAGCAAAATACAATGATGGATTTTCAATTAGAAAAAAAATGCTTTATTATCAAATGACTAATCATGAAGTGGTTGGAATACTGTGTTATTACAAAGTTGAAAGAAATGGATTCCTTTATTAAACTAATAAAGCTAGATATATAAATAGTGTATTTAGTAAAACGTAATCTAAAATAAATTTTGCTTGAATATATGCTAGAGATAAAATGCACATATCCAGTAGAAAGTAGGAATCAAAAAAGTCTCAGCTCTCTTAAGACAGAAATGGTTCTGCTTAAAAAGCATCAAAATTTCAGTCACCATTAACCTTCTTGCTGCATCTAACCAACTAAAAAGCTGGATCACAATAACCCCTAAGTAACCCTGCTCCACATGACAGTCATAAAATAATCCTCTATATACAAGTAAAAGTATGATACAAATAACCTAAGAAACATAAACTAACATCTTGGACAGAATTTAGAACATATCCTTGATTAGATTTAGCATGTTCCAAATTAGAACTTAGAAAAATGTAAATGTTTTTAGTGAGATACATTTTAGTGGATGAAGGGAGACTTTGGTGAACAAGTAGCCTTCTATCACCTTATAACTGGCTGATGTTTCCTATTGATGCAAGTTCTTACCTTAGAATAACTTTCTTTAACATTTTTGAAAACAAATGTTATATTAGTATAATTTTCATTCACACCTGTCTACTTTGTTGCAGTGAAAAAATATTTAAACTGTAAAATTTTTCAGTTATATATGGTATTTAACAGTTATATAAGTCATAATAAGAAGTACTGTAGCTGTTACTGATGAACAGTATCAACATCATTATAAACTAGATCTTACAGTACCATCACTCATATAGATTAATGTTAAAGGATGTAAGAAATTGGAATGATGTTGTCCTTACCAAAATTCAGAGAACTTTTAAATACATGCATGCATGTTTCAAATGTGTAGCTGACAAAAATAGTGGAAAATATTTGCTATTCAAAATCATAAATGGATGTTTTATTACTATTACTGTTGAAAATTAATATTGTACAGATGTAGATTGTGCTCACATCTGTCTACTTTAATTTTCACAGTTGGAAGCTAAGAAAAAATCCATGTTCTGTTCACACTTTCTTATATTTTTACACTTGTAAAGTAAGAAAAAAAGGAACACTAATTGGTAATACAAGGACCTTGAGAAGATTTTACAACATTTTAATGGAAATATAGCAAATCAAACAATCATAACTAGCACATTAATATCCTTTTCAAAACCAGACCTCTAATGTCACAGCAAAATAATATTTTTTTTAAGATACAGATTTATATTTAATCTTATAAAGTGTCTTAATTAATAATAAAAATATCTGTTAAAAATAACATTATTTACATCCATCCATATTTAAACACAAACCTTAAAACTAAGATATTGGCAAAACTATTTGTTATTCATAAAGTAGCTGGTGATAAATGTTTGCCAGGGAAGGTGGTGTAATATAGCAAACTGTGTGTTATGGCAAATAGCTATGGATGTTGCAAGTGTTGCACAAAATGAAGAATAATTAAGAACATAAAAAAAAATCTAGAAAAAAAAATTGCATGTGGCAGTAGGGGTGTTGTGCAAATCAAGGTCTGTGGGTTAGGGTGTCGTTTGGTGAAAAAAGTTTGGGAACCACTACCTTACAGTGAAGGGCATATAGTAATAAGATATATTACAACAACATAAAATGTTCAATATACATTTATGTTTGTATACAGATGCAGACTGGCCTAATGAGACACCGAGAAAAACCTATTGGGCCCTCTTGGAAAAATATGTAGTTTTGATGACAAACTTGTGGGCCCTATCTAGTTTTTTTCCAAGTAAAATTTTATAGTCTAGTCTGCCCATTTGTACATGTAATAAAGGTATAGTTGATATGATCAGATGATTCAAGTCACATTACTGCAGAGACATTTAATGATGGCAAACTATATTGTCAAATGTATCAAATTTACACAATGCACAATCAGAGTTTTATTTTAAAACTTTATTTAAGCTTTGTAACATACAGCACACATAAGCACTCCAAAACGTTTTTTATAAAAGCAATCATTAATTGTTAATAAGAACTTCTAAGTGAAAGTAAAGAAGAGAGTACAATAACATGTCAACCACACTATATCTGCTATATCCAGTACCAATAAGGTATTTTGCTGAACACTAGGGCTCATCAGATGTGCTAAGATAAGACAGACATAGTAGTGGTTGAGAAGCTATTTATATTATCATATTGATTGGGAGTAACTGTTACAGTATGAACAGGTTTAAGTTGTTAAAGTGTAATTATTCCTCAATTGTTATTATCTAAGTCCCTATAAATCAGAATTAGGGTAGGGATTATTCAACACTATATTATTTATTTATTTTCATACCATATACATTATTAATTATAATTTTATATTGAATTAACCTGCTCATTATTCAGAACAACTGGCAAACCAGCAAGCTAGTCTTCTTTAAAAACTTGTTTTAGATTTATCTATTTATCATCATAAATTGATAAAAAAATTATTTGTTATAAAGCTATTTGAACAGACTCGTAATTTTGTAAGCATATTAAAGAAGTATAAAAATTGACATATAGTGTTTCAGTAATTGTTAAATTAACTTTAGTTCATAAACAAATCAAAGAATAGCTAAAAACAATAAGAGAAACAAAACTGAAATGTACTTTTGTGAATTAATGTGTTTAAGTGCAGACTAGAGGTCAGAAATCACGTTACCATAAAGACAATATGGCACCACTAGACAATCAGCCTTTGAGAGAGGCATAAGTCAAAGTATTGAGTTAAACCTTTTTTCTTTGTTCCACTCCTCATTTTTAACTGTTTAAATATTCATTGTGTATTTCTCATGGGAATTGAAATAAGCTCAAAATATATTTAAAAAAGACATACCAATACAAAAAGGTTCTTCACCACTCCACGTTCCATCTTCCAAACACCTTCTTTCCTTTAATCCATTCAGTGAAAATCCTTTTACACAAGAATAGCTGATCACAGAACCATAAGTTATGCCATTAGAAGATACACTTCCATCTTTAGGGGGTGATGGTTGTGGGCATTTTCTAACTGCAATACCAATATTTCTTTTATTATACTATAAGTAGCAAAATGCTACAAAGAAGTGACCAGTCAGAGTTTCATTAATGTTTTCAAATAACAAAACTGTAATAATTTTTTAAAGAACATATTCAGAAGTAGACTTCTTAAAAAGTAATGAGAACGTTTTGGATTGAAATAACCTTAAAATTGCTATGGAAGAAAATAAATCTTGGTGTTCTTGTTGATCAGTCTGTTAAGCCATTCAAGGAATATGCTGTTACCTATAGTGGTAGGGCAAATAGGATTTTAGATTGTATCTACATAAATACTGAATACAAGTCTAAATAGGTCATTGTAAAGGTCACTGGTTAGGCAATTTGGAGTATTGTGTTCAATTATGGGCTTCTAACCTCAGAAGGGACATTGAATTGTTAGAAAGGGTTCTTTTCTCTTGGAATAAGAAGAGTTAGAGGAGATCTGATTGAGGTGTTTAAGATTGTTAATGGAACTAATAGTGTTGATTCATCATATTTTTGTTCATATTTAATGGTGAAAATGTTAATGCTAGGGATATATAAATTTTGGCAGGAAAGAAGTAATTTTCAGCTAAGACAGCTTTATTTTCTAACAGGGTGTTTTGCCTCTTGAATGGATTGCCTTTGGATGTGGTGGATGTAGTTAATTTAAGGAAAATCTTGATAAGTATTTGAATGATAAGGGCATTTAAGAAAAATCTTGATAAGTATTTGAATGATAAGGGCATTTAAGAAAAATCTTGATAAGTATTTGAATGATAAGGGCATTCAAGGAAAATCTTGATAAGTATTTGAATGATAAGGGCATTTAAGGAAAAATCTTGATAAGTATTTGAATGATAAGGGCATTTAAGGAAAATCTTGATAAGTATTTGAATGATAAGGGCTGGCTTTGAGTTTTTGGTTTTTAAGAGTTCTGAGTCGTTTTCTCATGCAAACAATGTAGTCATCAGTTCTTTCTTTTCTGCTGTTTTTTCTTCTGCAAAACATTGTTATCAATTGTTTGAGAAACAATTTGTTATAAGAAATTTTTAATTTTTACCTATTTCTTTACGAACAATTAATACACTTTTTCTGCATTTTTATTATTTAGCAATGAAAATTTACTAGAAGTGATTAAAGATTCTGAATATGTATAAAACTATTTACAAGCAAATTAACTGGCCTGTTCAATAATAGCTGAAAAAGAGAATGTTATAGAAGGACATAGATGAAAGTCTGAATGTTATAAGTATATACATAAATATAGAAATGAATTTGTAGAAAGTAGAGAAGATAATTTCAACAAATTAGAACACAATATGTATTTTATCAATAGTAGAAATTAATATTTCAAACAAGATATAACATGTAAAAAAAGTCAATCAAGAAATGTGTTATTCAGGTTCATCAATGTCCAACAAAAAAAGCTGAAAACTCCTGCAAAACACAAGTTTGGTACTGTTAGGCAAAGAATAAATGGAACATGGACAATAAAGGAAAACAAGCACATAAATATTACGTATTGCATATAAACACTGTTTTTTTTTAGATAAACTGGCCGGGTTGTCTGACTGCTGGTGTTGATAAGAAAAAATCTAGTACAAGAAAATCAAGAGCAGGAGACTGACTTATGCAGCCTTTATCTGAGTAAAAGTATTGGCATATGTTAACATCTGGTTAATGAGAATGTCATAACTACATGCAAAAACTGAATGAACATTTATAAAAATATTACATGAATATACCTGGATAAAGATATGTTCTATACTAGTTATGGAAGGGTGAAATTATGACTATATTAGTCATTCTACAAAAAATAGCCAAACTATACACCTGGAAAAAAGTTAAGCACCCCCGTGTTTTTTCAAGTGATTCAGATTCGATGTTCTTGTGACTGATTATAAATTACCATTCAATCTAAACGTGTTTATCAAATGAAATTATGCATTATT
>NW_013668837.1:103162-105534 GCF_000517525.1 Limulus polyphemus
CATACTGGACGTGAAGAAGGGAGCAAGTTGCACGTGGGAAAAAAACGCGCATGATTTAAATGTCACACCTGAATGCTCACATCCTTTTAATTATGTTTGAAATTATGAACATTGCTCAACATCATGAAAATTAAACCTTATTTTCAATAAGCAATCCTGAAAAATATTTGGGGGTGCTTAACTTTTTTCCAGGTGTATATTTTCATAATGTTCACGGTTAACAAATTTGAAAAGTAAGAATAATAGAAAATGAAAAGACTGTTGAATTTATAAAGATATATCAAATAGGTCAAGAATTTGGATACAGAAGTAGTTGAATATGAGTTTTTATTCAAAAGCATAAATATATATATAACAATACAGTGACTGGTATATTGAAGTCATTTATATCCGTGAAGAATATGAGAATTGCTTTTTAAGGATGATATCAGATTGCTTATTTGGCATAAACACAAAATTACTGTAATATGAATGGTAAAGGTGGAGAAATAATGTTGAAAATAAATGCCTTATTAGCACAGTTATGTGCTTTAGCAGGTTTTTTTTTTAAAAGCTCAGGACTTAAAACCAGTGCTTGAAATAGGGAAAAGGAGAATGTGAAATGGTTTGTGAAAGTTTTCAAACTGAGTACTATATTTCTTGTTTTTCATGTGTATTCTTTATTTATTATTATAAAAGGCAGAGGGATGGTTTTGGACCCACCTGAAAAGAAGTGTGATGGCATCCTGCCCTACTTCAAGCACTGCTTAAAACTGAAATCAGATCTAATTTTGATAACATATACACAAAAATGTAAATTTTTTGTCAGTTTAGAACAAAGGTCACATTCAAGTTAACATAACAAAATAAAATAGATGAAACAATCTTACTTTCACATCTTGGAACTGAACTACTCCAATCACCATTTGGAAGGCAAAAGATTTCTTTTACACCAACAAGTTGATAGCCTTTATTGCATTCAAAATTTATGCTACGTGGAAATTCAAATACAAAATCCAATTTTCTGCCATGCTTGGGATCACCAGGATCACCACACGTCACCGCTGAAAAAATAAATTATGAACATATTTGAAATGTTGATAATAATATCTATATGTTAAAGAAACATTATATCTGTATTGAATTTTAATTTCTACTTATAAAATTTATAATTTTTAGTATATGATAAATTGTTTTTCTTTTATATTAACAAATATAAAAAATAGATTAAACAGGAAATGAAGTTATTGGATGATAGCAAGATGTGTAAAGCTGACTAGGTGATGGAGAGAATAGTTTCTTTACATTTCCATGTGTACAAATGAGTAGTTAGAGTAACAAACTGGTGTTTACTTTTTAAAGGTTGTTGGGCAATGAAAGTTCTGGGTGACCCTTACATTGTAACAATTGTCTCTATTTTTAAAAAGGAACTATGGAAGAATGCTGGGAATTATTAAATTTATTGTTAATTTGACACATTTTAAGCAAGTTGTTACAGACAACACAGAGAAATATCCCATAATGTGTCACTTAGTAAATGATTCTTTCTTTTTTTTTTTGCATAACCTAATGAATTTATTTTTTACAAGGTTTAGACTTTACTGACTGAGGATATTGCTAGGGACATCATGTATTTTGACTCTCAAAAAACTTTCATAATTAAGATTTTTCCAACAAATAGTAAATAGGGATATTCTCAGAGTTGAAACAAAATCTGTCTGAAAGCATCAACACTGCTTACACAATCAATTCTCTGTAGCTGACCAAGTACAAAATTTGATCACTAGGGTAAGGAAATATCATAGCTTTGTGTGACAGTTACAGAGAAGCTTTATATTCAGAGTGATTTTGGATACAAAATTAGCTAATTTAGATCCAAAACAACATTAAAGGTCTGCACCAACTGTCAAAGTTTGGCAAAGTCATCAAACAACAGCTTTATCAACTTCACTGTGCAGACAATGCAAGATGATGTAGTGCAATCTTCATGAATTCTTATGGGTCAACAGGTCCAATTACCATAGCAGCATGACTGTTTAGTAAAATTTCCATCTTCAAGATGTCTAGAATGTATAGTAGTTACAAGAGCAGGGTGATGTGTTGTACTGTCATTAATAATCATACACTGTGATCAGAATGAAGCAACTAGTGGTTGTCACAACTCTAATGCAAAATATACTTTGGACTTTCATAATGTATGCAACAATTGGTACCAAAAGAATGTCACACAAAATAATAATGTGTGAAAGTGTTTTTCTGGCTACATTCATTAAAAAACATTAAAAGACAAAAATGGACATTGTACCACGTGTATTGCCCAGTGGAAAAATTGGCCATATCAGGGTAAATGCTAACAGAAAGCAACAGGTTCTCTCTTTACAAAAACTTGCCCT
>NW_013668837.1:105913-112774 GCF_000517525.1 Limulus polyphemus
CGATAGCATACTATGAAATTGAGCAACAGTGAACTGTTTTTTTCTCTGTCTCCTGGTGTTTTTTCCAGAAATACAGTTACTATTGGATTTGATGTATATACATCTTTCCAGTGCAAATATACTAGTGTCCACAAGAATATGTGAACTTACTGCATTCTGCAATAATTATTGTAAGTAAATTTGCATATCAGCAGTTGGATAAAGTAAACATACATCAAAAGGCATGCTATAACAAAATCATAATGGAAGGTTTGAGCACAGTGACTAGGTGTGGCTGGGGGTATGCACATGTGAAACCTAATTTTGTATGGTTTGATTGTTATTTCATGTTTATGCATCTCAAAGTGAATTATGAGATGTAGCAGTAGTGTGATGTGTACAAGCTCACCGAACAAATCAATAAGCTGAAGCCCTATGTCACTGATGAGCCTTTTAAGAATCTGTTGTCAGGAATCAGAGGCAAATGAAAAGGCTGAATCTTACAATCTGGAATAAACTGATGAAGATTTTTTGCAGTTCATGACAAGTTGAATAAGGAGGTGCCAGTAAAGGAGTGATTTTACCACTCTGATGATCAGTCAAAATAGCTATATCAACCTCCTAACCTGCATTCATGACAATCATTTGACTGAAAAATGACACTTATTTCATTTCAAGCTGCTGACTGGTTGCTCAAGGTATGACATCTCTAGGATATCTTTTGATAATTGCTTGATTATAGTGAAGTTAGGACATTTGGTTGTTTGAAAAATCAATGGTTAAAAGGGACCGACAATTTTTACCTTACAAGCTATCAAACAATATTTAGTAATGAGATGTCAATGTGGTATTTTGTAGTAATTGCTCTGTCTGTGTAGTGAGTTGTAATGGAATTCCTGTGGAGCAGACTGTGTAACACTCACTGTAAAAATTAAGTCAGAGCTACTGAGGTTGTCACATTAGATCCAAGGATATTGATTATCAAAATGACTTTCCAAACTTACTTCCAAAGAATCAGTTTTCTGTGGTGTATGTTTGTTGATATTTGTCTATTGAAATTTTTTGAGTAATCTTGATTGTTAGCAAATGTAACACTGTGTTGCATCACAGTTTGATTTCACACATTTCAGTCTGATAACTTCATACTAGTCTACCTCAAAGTACAGTAATGGAGATGTAAAAAATTGACATGGATTGTATAAATCTTGATAGAATGCATGTCCTTTTGGATAGTCACTGGATATTCAATGGTGCTTGGAACAAGCACATTCGTACAGAGCAGATGTAAGTACATTCATTATTCCTTGTGCAAGATTTGGCTGGCACTTACATCCATATTACCACCTTTATCTTAAAAAGTTCAGACTGCAGATTGACAGGCAGTGACAATTTAACCTTATTTTATTAGCTGAATTCTGACCTATTAGAAGCTGAGCTGACTTGGAGTCTTCAAACTTGATTTTGCTGTAAAAATCTATAATTCTTGCCATTGGCTATCTACTTTCAACCTCTAGAGAACCCAATTGAGTCTGACCTGTACATTCTTTTTATGGTGGAGAACTTCTTGCAAGAATATTAGAAAAATTTAAGAGCATATCAATAACTCAATGAAATTCATTCCCGGGGCCAATGGAAGTGTTATGTGTGTGGGCATATCATATGTTTTCCACTATACCTTTAGTAATATAGTAGTTTTTGTTTAGTTTGTTTTTATACAGTTGTGGCATAAACATATGTCCCAGAAAACCACTGAAGTTTTTTCATTCTAGTTGCCTAAGTGTCTTTGTTTTTTAGAGCAGATAATATCTATTCTGTCCAAGGGGATACTGCAGTAAGGTCGCAAATCTGTGTTGAAAGGGTCAATAACTGTAACATCCTCTCCTGGCCAAGTGGATGATGTCTGTATGTTACAGTTGATGAATGCATTGCGAGAACTGTCCAGATACATGGTGTTGTTTTTGTAAATTGTATGAGAAAGGATGCGAGGTTTCAGAGTTGTATTTGGTTATCAACATAAATAATTCACTGGAGATTTATCTCAAGGGAAGAAAGCTGTTGGTCAATTCACAGGTCCAGTACACGCGATTGTTCACACACCTACACAAGTTTACACATTGTCTTTTGTTGTGTCTGTAATAAAGATTTTTTTCTCTTTTCTTCAAATGCATTCAATCTCTTCACTTTTCAAACAGCTTAAAACTCAAATGAGTTTTCAAATTCATATCACTCTAAAAATTTCCTGTTCAATCCTGTTGTTATTAAGTGGCCCTATGTGATGCTTTTAAGGAATTCAGTTTACCTGAGAATACCACAGATGAAGACCTCCAAAGCTCAGGTAAGGCATCATATGAGGCTAGCCAAAACCATGGGCAATCCAGACCAAAAACATCAGAAGTGAGGCACTTATAACACCATTTGCAACTGCAACCATAGAAGATGGTCAAATTGCTCTTATTACAATCATAGCCCCACTTTTGACCACAATAACATTGGTTTCAACCACCCTGAGTGTCAACAAGTTCTCTTCCAAGACAAAAAAAATGCCAGGCTTCAGTCTATTACCTAGTGGAAGGTTGTTACACACCTGCATCAAGCAGGGGTCATGTAATTTGCCATCAACAGTGGGGTTATATCATCCTCAAATTAAAAAAAAAAATTTACTAATACAATAAAAGATTTAAAGAGGAATAAAAAACAATGAAACCTAAGTGATATAGCCCTCTATAAGCCAACATCCCTGCATCAGAGCTTCCCAAGATCCTGCTGGCCATATGGCCTCAGTTGTGTCAGCATGAAAAGACTGCATCAGCATTCCCAGTGACAGGCCACTCATATGATAGAGGCCTGAGCTCTGCACTAATGAGAAGGAGATTGTCAATGTAGAAGAATGTCAGAGGGCACTTAATTGATAATTAACAGAAATTTCCACCTAAAACAAAATGTACCCCACCTCAAGAAAATTGTTAAAATGGTTATAAAGGTCAAAAGATCACTGTCAGGGATTTACAACAAACAAAGGACCTTATTTCATCTCTCTATAGCCACTTTGTAAATAACTGTATATTTCTGCATATTTAAGTATTTATTCCAAGATCTTTTATTGCCATGTTCTTTTACAAGCTTTCCTACTGCATGCTTTGTTCTATTTACATTAAAATTTAGTCAATCACTGTTTTATCAACTTATTTCACTGACTTAAGATGTGTTTCATCACTTTATCTTTCATAGTTTGATTTTCTTGATGTGCAGATACTTTCAGTGTAATTTCAATTCTCTGTTTCAACTGAATGCTTTTAATTTATACATTAAATGTTTTAATTGTGTAACTTGCTGGTCATATTATCTTACCTTCTCATCCTTGGCTTTATTTATTTTTTTATTTTTGAGTTAGTCTATGTTGTGTTAAAATTCTATTTTGCAATCAGATATATTCATTTTCAGATGTATTCTATTTACTTTGTTGCAAATAATCTTAAGTTTATAGATCAACTTTTATAATCTTCTGTTCCTTTTGTTTAATCCTGAGTTTATTTTATGAATAATTATTGACAAATTTTATACTATGTTTTAATGTTATTTTATGTTTTACTTGAGATTTCCTGTACAAATGTATTTTATGGTTTAATTCAATCTCATTTTTGAGATGAAGGGCTTATGTGCAAGATGAGAAATTAGCCACTAATGATAATCCATGATATTACAATATAATGTAACATAATGTTTTGGGACAACATGGGACCTATTGGTCCATCTTGGCTGTTCCATCCTCTAAACTAAATTAAAGTAATTAAATAAATCTTAAAGCCAACCCTTATCATTCATATACTTATCAAGCTTTTTCTTAAACTCACTTAAATTTATCGCCTCTACAACATCTGAAGGCAACCCATTCCAAAGGCCAACCACCCTGTTAGAAAAATGAAACTGTCTTAGATGAAGATGACTACTACCTTGCCAAAATTTATAGTTGTGTCCCCTAGTCCTACTATTCTCACAGTTAAGGGGATATTCTCTTCTAGAGATTGTTCTTTTGCCAATAGCATGAAAGGGTCTATCTACAATCTTAATCTGTCCACAAGTTCACGGGGAGCTACAGTCAGGGATTTCCTGAGCTGCTGGACCTTGTTCTTCCCATGAAACTGAACCTTGGTGCACAGCAAACATTGACAACAGAGGGTCATAGTGGTAACTAGTAGTCCAGAATCCTTGTCGCAAAGTAGGAGGGACTCTATAGGCAACTCAGATTGAGCCTCACAGCTAATTGCAGTAAGGTGGAGAATGGAGGTACCTGTAGTTAGTAACACCTGCCAGTTGGGGCTATATCCTCCTCACAAAAAGCAGCAAAACAATTAGCTAGACAAAAGCCTCTCTAAGATGTAACACAAACTACCAAAATCACAAGTGGTCATATTACATCTTAAGGTTGAATGAAGCTGGCTCATGTGTTTGCTGCAGCAACTCATCACTCTGTCAATTAAAAAGCAGGTGCCATATGTCCCTGATAATAATACACCTTGGGTAACCATGAGATCATGGGGTCTCAGCAATGTGTTATCTGAGACATCACTGGAGATATTTTGTCTAATCAGCTGCAGGTCCATATTACTAAAGAAAACGAATACCCCCCCCCCCAACTTTCAAAGTACTAGAAAGGAAGACCTGGGTCATTTTGTTAGATATTTCAGGTAGGTAATTACCTGGATTGGTTGGACTCAATGACAAGAGGTGCAACATCTGATATTTAGTTTTGACAGACCAGCACTCAAACTGGTCAAATATTTTAACAAGCTTCAGCTCAGCAAGTGAGATACAGTTGTTGTAGCTAAGGTGTGCTCAGTTTCCACTCAGTAGAGAACCAATGTCTATCAGGTAAAGTTCATGGATCTAAAGAGGCAGACAAATGAAAACTTGATTGCTTGTACAGACAATCTGTGATGGCTGCATAGAAAAGCATAACCATATCTGGCAGCTCTGGATCATGAAGATGTCATCATGAATAAATTTGTTGAAGGTCTCTTGAGTGAACTGATACAATAACATGGGTTTTAAAAGTCATCTACACTTTAACAAAGACATCATCTATGGCTGCCAGGCTTGAAGATGTAACTTCAAACAAAGCACAAGAAAAGAAAAAAATCACAGTAGCCCCTGCAATGGCATAATTTCAACCAAAATAAACTTCCATGATGCTTACATTAAGGAAAGCATTAGTACAAGCCTAAGCTCTCCGGTGGCAAGAATGCAGGTAAGTTGTCAGGGATTCCCAGGTACTTTCATGATCAGCATGTAACTCCTTCTGGATGGCAGTCTGGGCAAGACAAATGGAATATGTGCTTTGGCTATAAAAGACTAGGTTATTTGAATAAAACTACCCATATCTTGTTTGCAGACAAATAGGAGGAATGTCTCATCCAACCTAGTTCCACAGCACATACAGGAGGGATCCAAGCAGGTCATGTCTGCTGTTAAACTAACAGAACCAAGGTTGGGTTAGGCCAGCTAGATTTGGGGGCACTATAGACCTGGTGAATGATCCAGCTTGCACAGGATTGGTGGTGCTTGGTATGTGCCAGTAAAGATATAAAGAAGTGAGGCTGAGTTCATCACTGATACAAGTACCAATTAAACCATGGTTGATCTTGCAGTGTACCAGACACTCCAAGTAAACTACCATTTAAACCAGTTGATACAGATTTAATTCTGGATAATGTTGACAGATTAAACACAAAAAGTGGAAAAGCACTTCTCTTACTTAATTTAGGTTCTTTCAGTCACAGAATGAAGGTAGTGGTCTCTAATCTTGGTTAAGATATTGGTATCTGAGGGATAGACCTACTGTAAGAACTATCAGCATGTTTAACTTGTGCAACTGGTCAACTAAAATTCTGCAGCAAAATCATTTAATGCTATTCATACTGGGATAGAGATAGTGAACTCTAAGAGTACATCTTAAGGAAGGACCATAGTACTTCCTGGTGTACATGTGGTTTGCCAGAGTGTATCATGGATAAGTCTATTGTGTTATCACCATCTGCTGTGTTGATAGAACTGATGCACACGGCATTGTTTCTTGTCCAGAAAGCAAGCTGTTCGAACAAACAGACTGGATTCAACAAGAACCCAGTGAGTTACTTGCTGAGTATGCTGATGTGTTTGTGGTACCAGATGGACATTTGGGTTGGACAATAATAACTTGCAATCATATAAATACAGACAACATGTGTTTGATAAAAAAAAACACAAGTTTACCTAAAGCACTAGGGACATAAACAGCATTGACAAACAGAATGCATTGAAGAATAGAGAAATACAACCTCTGGAGAATTCTTAGTCATCTCAACTAGTGGTTATCAGTAGGAAGTAGGGGATACCAAGTTCTGTGTTGATTTTAGATGAGTGAACATTGTGACATGCAATGATGCCTTTCTGTTACCACACAGAGATGAATGTCTGGACACACTGGAAGGTGCTTCCTTACTGACCACTTTAGATGTAGATTTCAGATACTGGTAAGTTGAACTGGTTGATAAAAGCACACCTAACACATCTTTTAGTACTTGAGATGGTTGGTATAAATTTTGTGTTATGCCATTCAGTCAGTGCACTGTGCTAAACATTTTTCATCAATTGATATAGCTGGCAGTTTAAAGGATGTCTGATCCATGTTGACGATACTTTGGCGTTTCATTGAATATTTCAATCTGCTGCTGGAAAATTGAGTATGTTCTTTCAGAGGATAATAAATGCAGGCTTGAAATTGAAACCAAAAAAGTATATTGATTAGTGTATGTCATATATAAAGCCTCTTGGATTTCCACAGGTGGTTACAAAGAATTTTCTTAGGCTATAAACATGTGTAGATATATATATATATATATATAT
>NW_013668837.1:113397-123516 GCF_000517525.1 Limulus polyphemus
TATATATATATATATATATATATATCAGGACCTAAAATCTTCAATCAGAGTATATGTTGGCTAAAATTTTTCAGCTAGAATCTATATAACTAGCTGAACTCCAGACCTATTAGAAGCCAAACATTTATAATTGTAAATTTAGCTATACAGGACCAAATTCTTAATCCTTCTCACTCTCATTTTTCATTAAACATTGCCAATTAGAAGTGTAGGTATTTTATTAACCACACTGAGAAAACATGGAAGACTATTTTTGTTTGATTGTGAGAAGGAAAACATAGTTGAACCAAAGACTCTGGGGTGAAAGGATACCTATCATGAATGGGGAGGAGCCAGTGGATGAGGATCTCCTGCAAGATCTATTGAAAGTTGCCAACAGCTTGTTCCTGGAGCCTGAAGGACCACCATGAAAATCAATCATACCTGCTGGTCCTTTGCCAAATATTCTGATGCTACCAGAACCAAGTCTGCTGGCTACACAGCCAATGCAGTTGATCCCATAAACTATAACTCCTTTGGAGCCTGCTGCAAACTCTTGTGGGAACCCATCAGAGTGAAACAGGAGAAAAAAGGGAAGAGCTACTCTATTCATGCCCCGTCAGAGGATGTCATGAATTTAGGCAACACCAGAACAATATCTATAGTCACCATCAATGCAATCATATGATCCCCAAGTCATGAAAAACATTTCCATGGCTGAAACACCATACCAAAACATCAAGGAACTTCCAGAATATGAAGCTGGCAATGAAGTCAAAGGTGACCATGGCCTTAAATGTCAAGGTGGGACATCAACATCTGGAGAGGATCCACCACCCTCTCCAAGATTTTCACCCTGACAACAGCCAAAAGTATACTCAGAGTTACCAATAACAGTTGTGATTGCAGTACTGGCTCACAACATCCTTTGCCAGATTACCCAGTTGAAACATCACTGCTAGAACCAACCAGAGAAGTAGACAGAGGCCTGAGCCATGTGCCAGCATAAAAGAGGATCAACATAGAGGCCAGGCCAACAACAGTGAGTCCATGGTATCACAGATCTCTTCAAGGCCCAAGAAGAGCTGACTAAAGTCAAATGAGACTTGGCACAGTTTTGCTTTATTTATTTATTATTTTGCTACTATTATTCATATCACCATAGTAGGTGATTGATGACAACTGAAGCTAAAATGAAAACATTACCCTTATTTCATCAATAAATTTTGTATTTATCATTGTGGTTGTCTAATGCGCTAACATTAAATGAATTACCCTTCTTCTCTGATAACACATAAAGATTGATCACAAGGAAAAATATACATAATGTTTATACAAAACATTCCCTTCTTCTCTGATAATTCAAATAATTACTTAATTACTTTTAGTAACTTTTGTCAATTACTAATATTTCTCCTTAACTTGCTATCATGTGTCAATTTTGCAATGTTGAAGTGTCATATTAATTTAGTTGTCTTTAACAAAACATCATTAAGTAAAACTGAATTGTTTTGTTTTAAAACTACTTTTCTTTTGAGATGTATATGTATGTTTATTTTGTATTATTGGTATGTATCTATGCTAAAGGTTTTATATTTGTAATTTTTATACTCTTTACAATGATGTATCTTTGTTAAAAATTATGTTAATAAGATTATTTGAATTGTATCATTGTTATAAGGTTTGTTGCCTGCTTCATCAAAGTGTTGTATTGCATAAGTGTTTTACAGGGGTAACAGCAAGCTTCATGATCAACACATCTTTTTATTTTAATTGGTTTTAAAGCTCAAAGTTATGGTAGACTAAGGTAAGCCTAAAGGCAAGAGGAAGATAAATTTAGTATTTAATAACACTAGGTGTTTCTTTTCCTTTCCTTCACACACACATTTTTGAAATGTACATAGCTTACCTATTAGTTGGCTCATAAAACAGACAACTACTTTTTCTCTAATTACCTATTGTTCTGGGTTATTATCCTTTGCTCTCACATGTGCTTTATTGTATGAAATATTACTGTAGGAATGCACAGTTGAATACATTATGTAAAAGAGGACAGTGATAATTTCCACTGGTTGGTCAGGTGATGATTCAGGACATAATCTCTTTTCCATTCCTTTAGGAATAACCAACAGTGACATAGGTAGTGCCAGCATACTGATGGATGGCATTATAGGATATCCTATAATTGTTATGTTCTTAGTCTTGAACAGCAGTTTTAACAAGAACAACACACGTCTAAAATTCTTCAGTATACCTGTTTCTGTTGCCCCTGAAACATGACAGGGTGAATTGTGTTTTCTGTCTAGTTAAGAGAGCAATAAAAAATAATTTCTATTCACATCTAGATTATTTTCAGTCTCCTCTTACAGTGTGGAAGGAAATTTAATTTTAACTCTGCATAAAATTTTCTGCCAAACTCATTATGTGATTGCTACTCTCAATATTAAATCTATTCAGTGTACATGAATTCCCACAATACTATATTTAATCTAATTCCATTAAAATGAACTCGAAACGATTCCAAAGAATCAAAATTGACACAAAGACTCTTTGAAAGAGACAGTAACGATTACTATGCATTCCACATTTTTAATTCTATAGTATTATAACTTAATTACAGTGCAAAACAAGAGTCGTAACTGCTCTGCTTTATCTCAATTACTTGGGCATTTACTTGAAAACACCGGTACTTAGGCCTACTCGACTTGCATTAGTAAACTCATTGACAATTCACGTAATATGAGATATTCTAAACTCTCTTATCAATAAAACTATGTACCCGTTAGTTTTGTTCACAAGCTTGTTTTAGAACCTAGCTTTTGTTTTTACTTTTAGACATTTATCTGTATTGCAAAATGGGGCCTAATAAATATAAAATGTTGATGAAAAACACAACAATCATTCAATAACCGAAAATCATTAAATGACCAACTCACACTGTTACAGTCAAATTTGTAGAACACAGTTACGAAGTTACATACATTGCTAAAATATTTAAATTATATTTACAAACAATATAACGTAACGTCAAAAGTTATTGCTAAATATTCATAATCCAAAGTTGTACAACTTTTGTCTAAACCTATGATTATTATGGTGCTAAATCATGAGAATTTTTGTAAAATCTTTAATTTGGCAGCCTTAATATTAAAAGTCTAAAAATTCAAAGTACGGAAATAAATAATGTCCGACATGGCCAGGTGGCTGGAGCACTTGACTCGCAATCTGACGGTCGCGGGTTCGAACCCCCAGCCGTGCTTGCCTATTTAGCCGTGAAGGTATTATAATGTACGGTCAATCCTACTATTCATGCTGCTTTCCCTCTTGTTTTTCACGGCTAAATGTGGACGGGGCCAGGTGGCTAGGGCACTCGACTCGCAATCTGAGGGTCGCGGGTTCGAATCCCCGTCACACCAAACATGCTCGCCCTTTCAGCCGTGGGGGCGTTATAATGTGACGGTCAATCCCACTATTCGTTGGTAAAAGAGTAGCCCAAGAGTTGGCGGTGGGTGGTGATGACTAGCTAAATTAGGGACGGCTAGCGCAGATAGCCCTCATGTAGCTGTGCGCGAAAATAAAAAAAAAACAAAAAAACAAATGTGGACGGCTAGAGCAGATAGCCCTCGTTTAGCTTTGCGCGAAATTCGAAACAAACCCAACTTGTGTAAATAAGTAATTAAAACGTATATAAAATTATTGAGAAATACATACAACTACCTTTTTATTCACTAATACTGTCTTTAATGATAAGCAAATCTTACTTATGCATATTTTTGTAATCTTTGTCCAGTAAGTGTTTCCTAAAATATCTTCTTGACATCTAGAAAAATCTTCCGCATTATCTTCACCAGTTCCATATTCTACAGAACTATGAAATCCATATTCAAATTTGTACGTTATTATCGTATATAAAGGATAAGAATCCTGCTCAATCACTTCAAATACAGAAGTTTTTACGTGTGGGGGTTTACCATACATTTGTTCTGCCTCTATAGTTTTGAAAAGAATATAAAAACAACACTGTTTCTAAGAATATTTCCATAATCAATCAAAACAAGCTTTTTTATCTTAAAACAACCGCCCCTCAGTGGCACAGCGGTATGTCTGCGGACTTACAACGCTAGAAACCGGGTTTCGATACCCGTGGTGGGCAGAGCACAGATAGCCCTTGTGTAGCTTTGTGCATAGTTAACAAAAAAAAAAACAAACTTAAAACAACCTCGTGATCGAATTTATAGGTCGGTGATTAATAAAAATAATTACCATAATTTTATGTATGTTGATAAATTAAATATGTCGTAAAGACATTTTCCTTTGCGGTTTTCAAGTAGAAGAGTGTGCAATAATATTTCAACTATACTGTGTCCACCATATCCACTGCCGACAACATATACAGTGTACTAGCAGCGTTACCCGAGTTTTCGAAAAACAACAACTATATTCTCTCTGTTTTCCCCTTCCATATTTGAATAGGTAAAAAATATTTTTTTTAATTTATGAAAAACAACAAGAACTTAGGTTTGATTTTTGAAAACAAAGTAAGAACCTGTTTTAAATCAAGGCTTCCTTATGAACGATGTTTTTTCCCTTCACTGGCAAGGATAAATTGGCCCTTATGGAGAACATTTATATTGTAACGCATCTGCTTATTTGTTAAGTTCCGTTATAAGTTCTTTTCGAGGAACTTCAGTGATACAATTCCTTTCTTGATTAAACCAGTTTATTCTTCCTCAATACAAACTTTTAGTACACAGTAATCCCACAGTCAGTACGTTTCTCGTCACTTTAAACTCAACTACTTTTATAATACACGCTATAAATCACGGCGATTCACAATATCCATAACAAAACACACACTAGCTCGAAACAGAATCGTAAATTCCCCGAAACTCTCTTCATTCATTCATTCCCGCAGGCTTTCTCTGCCAGGTTTAAATATCAACGAATACACTCGGGCCTCCCTGATCATTCGAGAAATTCAATCACGCATGCGCTAGCAGCATCACGTGACTTACGCTGTTGAAACACTGCCCCTTCCTTAATACTGTTCCTCCCGAACAATAGCCACTTACATTAAATCAATAGATAATTATCAATAACTTAATTAAAATGTACAGAACTTACAACACAAAATTAAAATACAACAAAGCCTCTTAATTTTACAGGACGTTTCTTCTTTCATACTGGTCTCCGTCTCATTGGCTTCTGCTTCACGTGGGATTCATTTGCTCAATCATTAAATGTCCCATTATCGGTAGCAGTCACATTAGTTGTAATAACTTCATTAACGGTTTCACTGTTTTCCCTCTCAAAACCAGGTAGACTTTCTTCTTCAACAGTGGCTTTTTCAGGTAACACGTCTTCAGCAGCGTCATTTGTTCTGTTGTTCATTTCATTCCAACTGAAATGTCCCGGACCATGATAATACAAAAGCCTGTTGGCATGCACATCCTTTGGCTTACCTCGCCGACCAAATTTTATTCGGAAAGTCATGTCTGAGAAATGATCCACTATGTGATATGGGCTTTCCCATGGAGAAGACAACTTAGGAGACTTCCCTTTGGTCTTTCTGGGATTATACAACCACACCTTGTCTCCTGGTACAAAGCTGACTTCAGTAGATCTCTTATCATAAGTTAACTTCATCGAATCAGCAGACGTTTTCAAATTTGAACGAACTTGATGGTGGACATCAGGTCTACAGCAAATTGCAGGAAGAATGAGTGTAGAGAAGGTTTTTAAAACAGATCAATGTGAATATAAATAAAGCTTATCTCCTGAAGTTGGCATTCCAATCATCATAATAATCTAAATAAAGGTCAGACAATAAGCAGATAATGAAACACAGATTAAAAAGTTCATAAATATAATAACAAAATTTTGAGAACTTATTTCACCTTTCCTTGATTATTTTCTAGCGTCTAGCGTCCTCGCTGAGTATAAAGATAACTTCCAATCATTTTTCTTTGATTGTTGATATTTTTCAGTATATTAATGCTGCATATAGTTCATGGCATAGTTTCTAGTTTTCTACTATTTTGAGCTTTCCATGGTTTCTGATTTTTTTATTTGCTGGATCAATCCTTTAGTATTATTCTTCAGAGTTACTACATAACTCACTATTGGCTGTTACATGATAGGTTCTATATTTCGACTCCACCAAGTTATAAAAGTTTTTCGTCATACTAATTGATGCAAACCCAGTTTCTTAACAAGTTAAATAGCTTTTGCCAAGTATTGTATCTTTGCTTCAGTCTGATGACTCCATATTGAATAGTAATGACAAAGTGATTATGTGTCAGTGAATCTATGGTTTCCCTGGCTGCCACTGGATAAGTCAGCAGATTGATTGATATATTTAGTACGATCAGCTGAAGTTTATCTTCTTTTTTTCACTTTACTTTGGAACTTAACTTATTGCATAATTTTCTCATGACTCAATTTGAGCTGTCTGGAAAGTATAAATACTAAAAATTGATAATCATTCTAGCTGTCGTGTGTTTCAGAGTCGGTTGTTAATGCTCAACAAATGTTCATATTATAAAGCAGCGTATTTTAAACTTTAAAAGTTACAAAATTATCAACACATTCGGAAACATGACTATATAATAAAACAATTATTCGTGTCTGATGAGAAAACTTGTTAACATTATTTCGATGGAATACTCTGCCCCTGTAGCTAGATCCATGTATGTAAAAGATTGAGATTGTTGGTCCAAAATCATTTATCAATAGTTTCAGTGCTTAAACATATAAACACATTTGAAATAATTTTTAATGCTGTGTCTCTTCTCCCAGCGAACCAAATACATGAAATTCTATTTGGGAACACTTTGTGAATCTGATAACTAAAATCACTGTATACATTTTTAGATATACTTAAGGAAAAATTACTTTTTTCAAATTCTTTTCTGATAAAATATGTTTGTAAACTTCCCTATTAATCATAGAGTTCAGATTATTTATTTTAGAATTAGTTGGAAAGAAACCAAAACTGGGATTTTCCTTGAATATATATATATTAATTAGTAGATAATTAACTTTCAAATTATCGATTTGTTTACGTATGGTTTGCTACTAATGGGGTACGAATATTGCATCATATTAACTAATTTTGTGTTTTTATCTGTCACAAGACAGTGTAAAAAAAAACAAAAAACTGCGTGATTTTTTCTATTCAAAATACATAGGAAACTCTAGCATTAATTAATGGGATTAATTTGGATATTAAAAGTGTTTTTAATATTTTTTGTGATCCTTATGATATTGGAGATTCTATTACTACAAGTAATACACGGGGACACGGTTCGGCGGCAATACTGACCGCGTTTACTTTGACGAGTAAACAAACCAGCACGTGGCTGATGGCAAGATATGGTGAATTTGCTTGAATACCCATCTGCATGCCTTCAAATCACTTTGTTATGTTAAATTATTCAAAAAAATAAGTTAACGTTATGGAATCATTATAATAATAGAGCATTGAAGTCAATAATTACCGGTTACATTATATTATCACCCAGTAATTATAGGTCTATTAGTCTAACATCAGTTGTGGGGGAAAGTTTTGGGGATTTTTATTACCAGCAGTCATAGACTTACAAGTAATTTGGTGCATAATAGCTTGGAAAAATGCGTTTTAAAGTCCAGTAAATCCATGATCACGTCCGTAATTTAGGTTTAACACTTTTTCTCTGAAGAAAAGGCAAAAAATAATGCAAACTAAGTTAATGATAACAGTTAGTGTGCTTACAGATGGCGCTGATAAAAGCAGAATTTTCTCAGAGTAAAATATCTCAAAAAGACCTTTTGAGCAGTATAATTCCTCACACACTATTTTTCAGTGTCTTCGATACACTATTAAGGGGTTTGTTATATATAACTCCGAATCTCTCTGTCTGTTTGCTTGATTGTCCGCCGCGTTCACTGCGCAGGTCACACTTTCCTCACGTGAAGGTGCACAAAACGACAATTTTGCGTTGATATACGCGTTTTTCGTCTGCTACAGAACCAGTGATTTTATCGTTAACATATACATCACACAAATAAATTATAAACAGACTTGACATTTTTTGGTAAAGTTTGAGTTAACATTTAATTTAGAATAAAGCATTATGGGCCTATTTAGTTATAGTTCATTAACTATACATCTACTAATACATCATATATTTAACCTCACACACAGAAGAAATGTATGCAGAATTAGAATGTCGTGTGTGAAAAAGCAAACAGTAGGCCTAGCCTTTAAAATAAAATTATGCCCCATAAAACAAACTAAGTGAAAAGAGTAAGGCTTAAATTATAATACTTATTGCGTACAGTGAGATTAAAGTGAAGTCAGCATAATTGGTAGAGCGCTTGCATGAGGTGGTAGATGGGTTGAACATGGAACTTGTATTTTTTATTAGCATTACAATAGATAGGCCTATTTAGTTATAGATTATTAATTATATATCTACTAATATATCATATATTTAACCTCACACACAAAAGAAATGTATGCAGAATTAGAATGTTATACGAGAAAAAGCAAACAGTAGGCCTAGCCTATAAAATAAAATTATGCTGTCTACTATAAAATAGACTACGTGAAAAGTGTAAGACTTACATTATAATACTTATTGTGTAAAATGAAATTAAAGTCAAGTCAGCGAATGTATTTTATCCTACTCTTTTTTTCCCCTCACCGGGCGCTGGATACCTGAAGTGGATTTTTTTTCTTTTGGTACATTATAAAGTACAGTATTTCATTTTGTTTGTAGTATATTTCATACATCAGTGTGAATACAGTATCATATTCATAAAAATATATTAAATTTCGATTAAAGCAAATTGAACATAATATTACATATATATTTACGTTTGAAATGTTAATATTTGAGGAGGGATGGCGGGGGATGGGGGAATAGAGCTAGGCTTATATTGTTCCTGTACAAGATAATATTGTTAGGACAGCGGAAGTCACGTGATTCTGCTAACATATGCGTGACTGAATTTCTCGAATGACCAGGGAGGCCGAGTGTATTCCAGACACCCCATTCGTTTGTATTTAAGCCTGGCAGAGAAAGCCTGCGGGAATGAATGAAGAGAGTTCCGGGGAATTTACGATTCTGTTTCGTGTGTTTTGTTATGGATATTGTGAATCGCTGTAATTTATAGCGTGTATTCTAAAAGTAGTTAAGTTTAAAGGAATGAGAAACATACTGACTGTGGAATTACTGTGTACTAAAAGTTTGTATTGAGGAAGATTGTTTGTAGTTAAGCACAAAGCTGCACAATGGGTTATCTGTGCTCTGCCCACCACGGGTATGAAAACCCGGATTCTAGCATTGTAAGTCCGCAGACATACCGCTGTGCCACTGGGGAGCATATTGAGCAAGAATAAACTGGTTTAATCAAGAAATGACTTGTATTGCTGAAGTTCCTCGGAAAGAACTTATACCCGAAATTAACAAACAAGCAGATACGTAACAGATGGAAACGAGAAGTGGCAAATCAAACTACAGCTTAGCAGATTTGATGGCAGCAATACAAGAACAGCAAACGAAACAAGAAGAACAAGAAAAGAAACAAGAAGAACGAGAAAAGAAACAAGAAAATAGATTACAGCAGTTGTTGGAGGAAAAAGAAAAGAAACAAGAAGAGAAGCTACAGCAGTGGTTGGAGGAGAAAGAAAATAAACAAAAAGAGAGACTACAGTAGTGGTTGGAGGAGAAAGAAAATAAACAAGAAGAGAGATTACAGTCGTGGCAAGAGAACCAGCACCAGTGGCAACTGGAACAAGAAAGGAAACAAGAAGAACGAGAAAAGAAACAGGAAGAAAGTCTCCAACAGTTAAGAGAAAGCGAGCATACACAAATGGAAAAGATGAGTAAATAAGAAAGTGAATTAAATACATTAAAGGACGATTTACTGTCTTTTACAAAGAGGATATAATAGCCATTGACCTAATTAGCCCCAGACAACAGGAAGTCCCTTTCAGACCCCGCAGCTAAACCCTAATGCAGACATCTTCAGTCCAGCCAGAAGTCACATTCCAGACATGAGTGTTAGCAATAGGAGTGATATAGTATGAAGGAAGCCACAGGAATTCGATGGGAAGGCACCATGGGAAGCATATAGAGCACCCTTTGAGCTACT
>NW_013668837.1:124516-127900 GCF_000517525.1 Limulus polyphemus
CAACTCTTTCATTAAGTGGCATCCTTATGCTTGGGTTCCCTTTTAGCACTACATGTACTGCATGTCCTGCACCATTCTTCCACATCTCGCCTCATACCTATCCAGTAAAAATCTTTGTCATAGGTAACTCAATGTCTTCTTAACTCCAATATGTCCTCCTGTTAAACTATCATGGGATTTACGCAGCACAACTTCCGGTAACTTTCTCGGTATAACTGTTTGCCAGGTCGTCACTTTCCCATCTGCAGGTTCCCATCTTTGGACAAGAATACCATCTTCAATCTTCAACTGGTCCCATTGTGCCCAATAGTTCTTTGTCACAGGGCTTAAGCTAGACACCTTCTCCCAAGCAGGGTGCAAAACACTTACTTGTAGGAAATCAATTATTGGCTTCAAACCTTGGTCTTTCTCCTGTTCTGCTTTAATATTTATACTTGGTTCCACATCACGATCATCAACTCCTTCAGTCACTTTGACTTCAGCTTGATGACACCTCTCTTTTGCACCAATGTTTGCAGTTATTTTTGCATTGTCTTCGGCTCAGTCCGTCGGTATTTCCATGAGATTTTCCTTCTCTGTATTCAATATCGTGGTTATACTGGTCTATCTTTGCGATCCAACGTGCCAGTTGTCCCTCTGGGTTCTTTAATGATATTAACCAGTGTAATGCAGCATGGTCTGTCCTCATTGGTAAACCTGGCGCCATAGAGATAAGGATGGAAATATGTCAGACTCTTTACTATAGCAAGGAGTTCCCTTCGTGTTACACAGTAGTTCCTCTCTGGTTTACTCAGGACTCTTCTGAAGTAGGCCACCACATGTTCGTTTTCGCCCACTTACTGAGACAAAACTCCCCCAATTTCGACATTAATAGCATCACAATACAGTATGTACGACAGTGAAGGATTTGGAAGCTTTAAAAATAGAGCTGAGGCCAATTTTTCTTTCAATGTCTTGAAAGCATGTTGGCAAGAAACTGTCCAATCGAACTTTATATTTTGTAAAATATAACGGGCACTAATTGAAGTTTTCAGAACGCTGTTGTTTTATTTTATCAATGAAACTTAGTAGGCATAAAAGTTTCGAACTATTAATTATGACAATCGGTCCCGTTATTTGGTTCACAGAGCCCTTGTGGCAGCGAATGCTGCTGGCTGGTCGCTTTCCTGTGGTCATTAGTTATACAAATTAAGGACAGTTGTATCTTAACCCTAAATGTATCTGGCCTGACCTTTAGCCGAGATGATCATGAGGTACTTTCCAGGTTGAAAATTTTTTCCCTCCTAAGATAGCGGTAAGTTTACAGATTTATAACGCTAAAATCCGGGGTTCGATTTCCCGCGGTGGACATAACAGATAGCCCAGTGTGACTTTGTTCTGAAAACAAACAAAAAGAAAACGTTGGGAATTCCATTTCTTACTGCACCGTGTGACGTATTCGTATAGTGTGTTATACAGTTTTTGTTCTTTTCCCTGCCTCAAAATCTTAAAGTTGTTTTGTTTCTTTTGCTGACCTTTAGCATTAAGGTAACCCTGTCTTTTAATTGAGATTTTGTCTCGTGTTGGCTGTTTAGTTTTTGGCCCCTTTTTTGTAAATCTCGATGTATAGTTTTTCTAATGTAAGCTTTTTAATATAATTCATTTATTATTCATCGTAACCAGTAACACATATTCGTTAGATTCGAGCGCTTGTCAGACGATTGAAATGAGAATTGAACTGTATATTTTTGAATGAATTTCTGTCCACTGAAGTTTCATGAATCTGATTTTCAACAAGAGATCTGGGAAGCCAATGGAGTTTTTAAATTCTAGCTTGAAATGTATTGATTCATACCGTGAGAGAGGTTATAAAGTTCTGTATTTTAGCGCCACCTAAATGAAATTATGTTTACTTATGAAATATAATGTTATAAAATAAATAAATTAAAAGGTTAATTAACGTATACACTGACTTGTCAATTTATTAGGATCCCCCATTTAGAACTTGTATTCAGCGGTCAAAAATTAACAGATGCATGAGCTTCACTAGATGGAAAATAGTCCATTATCTTGAGACAGGTGTTGATTTGTTTGCTTGGAATTAAGCACAAAGCTACACAATCGACTATCTGTGCTCTGCTTACCACGGGTATCGAAACCCGGTTTCTAGCGTTGTAAGTCCGCAGACATACCGCTGTGCCACTGGGGGGCTGGAGTTGATTTAAAACTGTCAGAATGTGATGTCCCAGCTCATTCCAAAATTGATCAACTAAGATTGTACTGGAGCTGACTTAAGTTACTATCATACTCCTGGAAACAGTTGTAGATAATCTTGAAAGAGGTCATCAGTTTTGAAATTCGGCCTTAGCGGGTGATCTTGATCAGTAACAACGTTCACGCACACACTAATTGTTGTTTTATCTTTTTGTAGAGATCAAAGAAGCCCTCCCATGTTATACGAGAAGAATTGATTTTCTCTTACATCCATATGCACTGTTCGAACAATACAAGTAAGGTCAAATGTTTCGTGAGGTTTTCTTCGTATTTTTACCAAGTTCAGACAGTGGTGTAAAATCAGACCACACAAACCATTTCCAGTCATTAACTGTCAATAGAGTACTGTTTAAGTACCACTCGAAAATGCTGCCCTGTTTACAACTAAAAGTAGCAGTGTTCTCCTGATCACTTTTGATCAAATCAATCAATAGGGTCATAATCAAATAGCTTTTCAATTCATTGATTGTACAGGCAAAACTGACTGACAAGCTTTACAGTACATCCATATCAAAGATAACAATGTTAGAATTGAGGTTAGCAACAACTACCTTCAGTCTATAGGCAATGCTTCCTAGATAAATCTTTCCATTCAATTGCGTCTGGCATGACCTGATAGTTAGGACGCTCGACTCGCAGTATGAGGGTCGCGGGTTCGAATCCCTACCACACCAAACATGCTCGTCCTTTCAGCCGTGGGAGCGTTATAATGTGACGGTGAATCCCACTATTCGCTGTTAAAAAAAGTAGCCCAAGAGTTGGCGGTAGGTGGTGTTGACTAGCTGCCTTCCCTATAGTCTTTCACTGCTAAATTAGGGACGGCTAGCACAGAAAGTCCTCTTGGTTTTTCTAGGTATCTAAAAAATAGCTAGTTGTAGAGATACACCGACTTCCGGATTTACCCCTCTATCCACCAACCTCACAAACTGCATAAAATGAAAGAGAGAAGACGTTGTTACTCAAACCCACTACGTCCCACATTTTCACTACCTTTCACTGTCTACAGCAAATTGCAGGAAGAATGAGTGTAGAGAAGGTTTTTAAAACAGATCAATGTGAATATAATAATAAAGCTTATCTCCTGAAGTTGGCATTCCAATCATCATAATAATCTAAATAAAGGTCAGACAG
>NW_013668837.1:128900-132105 GCF_000517525.1 Limulus polyphemus
AGCGTTTGAAAGCAGCAAACCTCAAACTCCATCCCAAGAAATGCCACTTGTTCCACTTGATAAAAACGTTTAATGTAGAATATATGTGCATATTCTTTGTTCTTAAGAAGAAACGATATTGAGTCAAAAGAACGCACATTTTTTGTTGCCTTTTGTATTATGTTCAAAACATGTTTAACCATTAGAGATATACTGTGGTATTTCTGTTACAGTGTCGATATTTTTAGAGATTTCTAGTCTTATCTAACCGATTTGCCCCCACCCCCCCAGTGGCACAGCGGTATGTCTGCGGACTTACAACGCTAGAAACCGGGTTTCGATACTCGTGGTGGGCAGAGCACAGATAGCCCTTCGTGTAACTTTGTGCTTAACTACAAACAAACAAACAAACCTAACCAATTTTATCGTCACTTATAGGCACTCAATTCTTACTGCATTTTGACACGAAATTTTTGACATCTCCTACTGGTATCTTTACACAACAATTAGTTTAATTTTTTCTTATTTTTAGAAGAATTTGCAAAAGCTCAGACAGTTAAGATGAACAAATTTAGGTACAATCTTAACATTCACCACGCCTCTTTCTAAGCAAAAGTCACTGGTGGGCCACGACAATAAAATGTCACGGTCTTTATTACATCCAGTCTATTATCCCTGATCTAAAATAGGGTCAAGACACTTCAGCCTCTTATGGTAATTGTATTATCTTGTCAAGTTAACAGTGATTGAGAAAAGCCACTCTAGGAAAAAACCCACTTCTTTACAATAATATTCTGCTCCAAAAGTGCTAATTTTCAGGTCATACAGGTGGACCAAAATTCAAGGTGTTTGGATGAAATGGTGTATGTAAAAAAAAAAAAAGGCCTGCCATTCACTGTAAATATATTTAAATAGCAAAAAGTAAAGATGTAATACTAATTATGCATGTCAATCTAAGCAAAGTATAGTGAATTCCATGAAAACATAAAATCTATACTTAAAGGATATCAATTTCCAATATTCTACATTATATTTAGTTTTCATAATGCTTAAATTTTAAAGTATGTTATAAACCATACGAATTATTATATTCCAATGTTTTGACAGCGTAGTGCTAGATTTCTGAAATATTTGAATACGAAATTACTTATAAATTCCATCTGTTTTCTGGGTTGAAATTCAGATTTTATATCTAAGTCTATTCAATCTAATTTCTAAACTGAATGCAAAGTTGAATTACAAAATCATACTATTATCCTGTACGACTCGAGAAGGGACTGGGAATTATACAACTAAAACTTTGAACTCTAGTGAAACATAATAATAATTTCAATGACACTTACTAGCAAACAGAGGCCTTGCATTTGCAACCAAGATCACTACACATATCGTGAAGAACATCTTCCTATATTAATCTTTTGTAGAACTATACCGCGAGTTATAGACGTTAGCTTCATTATTTAGTGCACTTTGAAACGCTGTACGTGTTTCCTGGTTTGCCATGTAAACAAGTTATCATGTTACAAGTTTTTCTTGGAACCATGAAGGTAAGGGTGGCGTATGATTTCAGCTTTTAATAACATGTTTTATTTGTTAGTATAACATTTCATTCTAAGAACCATTATCCAGTCGAACCTCCCAGATCCGGAAATCCGTTTTCCTGTTGATCTTAAAAAAACGGACAGATATTACTTTTATAGTAAACTGTTTTAACCATCCTTATTTACTATACAATAAAGTACAGTTGTGTCAAACAAATGTTGTTTTTTTCACTTTTCTTTTCAGATTGGTCTGCAGCTTTTCAATAATAATAAATATAGTAGTTATTATTTTTTATTTCTTACTGTACAATAAGATACTTTCCCATACATTTTACCATTTTTTTGGTGTAGAATACATTGTACAGTACTGTGTACAATAAAATGCAGTTTTCTTAATGTGTTTTTCCATTTGTCTATGACTATAACGCGACCACCCGAAATCTGGAAAACTCCAAGATCCGGCAAGGCTCAGGTATCAAGGTTGTCGGTTTTTGGGCGGGGTTACTGCATGTCAAAGTCATCATGAGTTAGACCCATTAAATTGAGTCTATTAACTTAACGAATTTCATAATTTATCCTGTCATAGGATCTAGAAACCATTACATAATATCTAAACAAGGATTACGAAATACATTCTTATTGACTTTTTTTTTTTTACAATTTCTAAGTTTACGTAAAGTACAATCAGATTTATACAGAGAAAGGTTTTACTTACATTTACTTGTTTCGATAAGTACTGAAGAAGAATCCATATTATAGAAATATACGGTCCATTCTACGATTTACTCCGTAAATTATAAAAAAAGCAGATGAATGATTGCATACAAATACTATAAAAAGTAATCTTTCAACCGTGGGGCGTTATAATGTGCCTGCCAATCCCATTATTTGTTGGTTAAAAGAGTAGCCCAAGTGTTCACTAGCTGCCTTCCCTCTAGTCTATCACTGCTAAAGTAGAGAATCGAGCACAGATAGCCCTCGAATAACTTTGCGCAAATTCAAAACAAATGAAACAACACTAAAGAAGTATAGCTAATTAGCGCCACGTGTTCAAACCTACTTTCCCAGAAATACATAACTGAGAACTTAATCAGTTGTTCCCTACCTGTTGCCTGAAATGCTTTAATTCGACGCTTCTGGATGTTCCAGTAAGCAAACTGTACAGTTGAACTGAAGATATGTTAAAGTTTTGTTTCAAATCTTGGAGGTAGCCCAAGACAGAGCCAAGCCTGGCCTAATGGTTAGCCTGCCAGATTGTTCAAATGATGGTTTTTGCTCTGTTACCGCAAAATAACAACAGCAAAAAAAAGAAAAAAGAAAAGTGTTCTACACTTTGGGGCCATGGGTGCATTATAAGAATGTCGGATAAATTTTGGTTTGACAAGAATAGCCCAAGAGTTTGCGGGGGGTAGTGTTGTCTAGCTGCCTTCCCTCTAGTATATCATTTCTAAATTAAAGTTGATTAGCGCAGATAGCTGTAGCTTTACGCGAAATTTAACAAGCAAACCAGGATTTTTAAAAAGTTGTAAATAATGATATAAAAAATGTATCAAAAGTTATTTGGTTGTTGTTAGGTACAGACCTACACTGAGTAGTCACAAGTAAATAGACACCTAATTTTTCGTCATTTAACTGATTTATGCTAACTAATTTGATTCACAGAGCACTATATAAATGAAAAATGA
>NW_013668837.1:132630-138098 GCF_000517525.1 Limulus polyphemus
AGCACCGTATCACACTGCCAGAAACACCCAAAAGTGGCAGGAAGAAAATGGTATCCAGAAGTTGCCCTGACTGAGCCAATCTCCTGACATGAACCCCATCGAAGACCTTTGGGCCATACTCGACCGGCAAGTCAAGAAATAACAAAAAAAAAACAACTTCAAAGAGCGATCTACTCCAAGTTTTGAAGCAAGAGTGGGCGAAAATCTCACCATCTAAAATTGATGAGATGATTCTCACGATGCCCCAAAGGATCGACGAACTCCACGAAGCGAAAGGAAGATCTACTAGATATTAATTAAATTATAAATATATCAATTCATGTGAATATGACTGAAAATTTTCATTTTTGTCTGAAAAGGTGGTGTCTATTTACTTGTGACCACGCTATGTACACAATCGGCTATCTGTTCTCTGCCCATCACAGGTATCGAAACCGGATTTTTAGTGTCGTAAGTCTGCAGACGTCCCGCTAAGCCACTGGAGAGCTATATCAAAGGATAAAACTGTGAATAAAAAGTTACGAAATCAAATGTTTTTAACTTGTTCATGAATATCACTTAAAATTTTTACAAGAGACAATTTTACCGAACATTGGCTCCCCCATTGGGTCCGCCATAAGTTTACGGACTTACAACGTTAAAATCCAGGTTCAATTCCCCGTGATGGATAGAACACAGCCTATTGTGTAGCTTCGCACTAAAACAAACATTATCAAAACTCGGGTTTCTATATTTTAAACATGAGAGACCCGAGAGAAGAAGAATTGTTTACAGATAAAGAAAGCAGCTTTAGTAGATTTATGATTTAAGCCATTTGAAAAAATATATATAAATAGAGCTGAATAATGACACACTGACAATAAAGTTGCCGTGACAGAAGATTACCCCTCTCTATCTCTAGGTGCCATATTTACCTTGAACGTTGGTCTCATGGTTCTCCTTAGGTTACCGTTTTTTGTATGTTTTAATATCTCAGTCAAACTGACGTCCATCCATTTGCTTATGCTACTGATGTAGTTTAACCTCTGTCTTCCTCGACTTTCTTTACACTCTATTTTTCTACTAATCACAATATTTTCAAGTTTTTCCTTTCTCATTATGTGCTCTAGGAAACTCAATTGTCTTTCTCTAATGGTTATGAAGGTTACCTACAATATAAAAATAATAACCTATAGTTACGGTTATGTCTCATGATATTCCTTCTAACTTGATCATATATAACTTTAAAGGCTTAATTTATAAACCTTTAAAAGTATATTGATTTATCCTTAATTGCTTTGACAATAATCAAATAACTTTTTCCGTGACAGAACAAACACCGTCACGCCAAAGGCACGTCATAACCAATAATGCGATCTGCTGCTATAAATATCGGCTATAGATTTTTTGTAACAGAAATTAGCAATTATAAGTTACGCTTTTTTGTTTTTCTAAATAAAAAATACACAATTGTTTTGATATTTATGTAAACCTTTTCTTCATCGCAATTTATTTGCGACTATTTTTGAAATGATTGAGCGCCATCTAGAGTTGAGTTTGGACTTGAACATTTAGGCCCAAATTTATTCGAGTTTTTCAACATCAGTTTCACCCCGAATCATATAAATCAACTTTGGTCCGATCAGAATTCGTGGTTCATGCAAATTCAGGACTGATCTGACTAACTATCCAGGGTCCGGCATGGCCAGGTGGTTAGGGCACTCGGCTCACAATCTGAGGGTCGTGGGTTCGTATCCCGTCCCACCAAACATGCTCGACTTTTCAGCCGTGGGGGCGTTATCATGTGACGGTCAATCCCACTATTCGTTGGTAAAAGAGTAGCCCAAGAATTAGCGGTGGGTGGTGATGACTAACTGCCTTCCCTCTAGTCTTTCACTGCTAAATTAGTGATGGCTAGCGCAGATAGACCTCATGTAGCTTTGCGCGAAATTCATAACAAACAAACTAACTAACTATCCGACCATTTCTATTGCCACTGGACAAATTCAGAATGACTACTTTAATATATATATCTACTCCCTCCCCTTCCCAAATAAAGTCGGTGCAAAACTACGCAAATGATTATCCGTACTCTATACCCCGCGGGAATCCAACCACGGATCTTAACGTTGCAATTGCCTAAACTAACCACTAAACCATCCGATTTATGTACAAGAGGTTAGGAAATCCATTTTTGTATTAATAGCCAAGTGTTATTCAGTAAAAAAAAAAGTAAACATTTTAAACTATTACAAATAATTTAATAGTGTAATGTCATCTAAAAATATCAAAATTCATATATATATATGGTTGTTAATGTTTAATATTTAGTTCATCAATGAAGTTAGCTACAAGCGCAAGCCTGAGAAAGGTATCGTTCACTTAAGGCGTTGTGGGGTATGTTTTTAAATGACCCGTTTTAGTTTTAAAGTTCTTTTTTTTGGGGCGGGTGGGAGAAGGGGTAATGTCCGTTACATAGGTAAGTGTCACCACGGGTATTCAAACCCGGTCTTTGGCGTATAAGTCTAGAGAAATACCGTTGAGCCACTGGGGGACTGCGCCCTTATAAACCATATTGTTTTTTTATATTTTCGTCTGGTTTCTGTAAAATTAAAGAACGTAAAATGGGCATAATTCTTCAGCAGCGTTAAACTGAACCCTACAATGTTTTTGATTGACAGCGTGATATGGCTTGAAATTTAAGATAACATTTTCAAGCTGTTTTTCAACTAAAGACATTTGATAGCCATAAACAGACAAACAGATAATGTCAAATGAATAACGAAATAATCAGTGAAAACACAGTTAAGCAAACGAAGTTAAGTACTGTCTATTAAGACCAGGTAGAGACCCTTACTGTAAAGATGGTAAGTAATAAAAGAACCTATTGAAAATATATTTGTTTTCAGTAGCTGTTTTAAAGTTATTTATTGCTGCCCGGGTATTTTTTTATCTTCTATTGTTTTTATTTTAGTGCACCGTGGGATATCTAAGCCCGGATTTTAGTCTTGTTATCAGAGGCGAAAGTAAGCCCAAATAGCGAGGAAGAGCAAAATGGGGCCCGAATCAGCCAGAATCGCAACTACAATTATACGGAGATAAATGTAAAAATCTAATTACTTTTAATGCAGGGGAGAGGGAAGGGAGGGCATCTTTTGTAGTCACGCAACTGATTGAAGTCCGTCAACTTACCCACCAGGGGACACCAGGCGCTAATATTTTTCAACGAAATAACTGTTTGTTGCATTAGTTTTAAAATCCTCTTTTTCAAATATTATTGCAGATGATTCAATAGGGAGGAAAAATACACAAACCTTGTTACTGATATTAGTTTAAATAATAGTAAAAAATCAATACGAAAATGATGACTAGACTCGAGTAATAATATAAACAATGTGGAATTTGAAATATTTAATAGTATTATTAATTTTTATCGCAAAACTACACAATAGAATATTTCCAGTCTGATTGTCCATCGCGGGAAATTGAACCCGGATTTTAGTCTTGTAAGTTCGTAAACTTACCACTAAACACCGCGGGGGAAAATTAAACAATTTCACGGTGTTAAAAATCAAAATACAGACGTTGTGTTACGCATTGCCTTCAGAAAACTGGAGAAAAAAATATAACCCACTTCACCCCCCAGTGGCATGTCTGTGGACTTACAACGCTAGAAACCGAGTTTCAATACCCGTGGTGGGCAGAGCACAGATAGCCCTTCGTATAGCTTTGTGCTTAACTACAAACAAACAAATAAATTCGTCCCCTGGTGGAACAAAGCCAAGGTTACAGAGTTACAATAACAAAATCCAGGTTCAATCCCCGCGGTGAACACATAGTAGATTACGGGTGTGGTTTATCATAGTGAATGCATAATAATAATAAGATGGACAGGGCCACGATTTGTGGTATTGGCCGTAGTTCTAGGATCTGTCTCGTACGAGTAGTTGCTTTCCCGTGTGTCCTTAACGTAACTGACCTTTTCTCTCAAACCGAAATAGTACTGTTTACTTAGTGGTCTGTTGCTAGCAGCTCGTATAATTTTAGGGCTTATAGACATCTATCTCTACACGTGCGTGGGAAGCTTTTTAAATAAAAACGGCTCGAACGTTTTTATAATGCACAATAACTTATTATATAATGTCAAAAGCAATATAAAACTTAAAAACAACTCTACATATTTCGATGGAAAAAGTTTATTATCGTCAGAAAACGAGAAAAACAAAATTTCGTTTATATACCCAAGTAAATGTATATGTACAATTTGCATATTGTACGGTGGCGCCATTTAGAAAATTGATTTCCAGATATTTACTTCCATGGCACCAGAACCTAAGTCTCTATTCAAAATCATTTTGTTTTTAGCAGTTTCTAATGATTCTTTATATTTAATTCATTTTTTGACTTTACTTCTTTAAGTGTTTGTACTTTATCCCCCTCAATACTATGTGAAGAGCTCGCCACATGTTCCGCCAAGGCCGAATCACTAGTTTTTAATTTATCAACGGCATTTTTATGTTCTTTAATTATCTATTTTTTAATGTAATAAAATCATAGCAAATTGTTAAAACATGCAAATGATTACTCATTATTATTAACCTCTCACACGAAACAAATTTTTACTGTTATTGTAAATAATCTCACAACCGTAATCTATCATAATTCACATTGATAGATTGCCATATGCGTAAGAGAGGGGTGGGTATAGATAGTATGCATTGCAAAGAGAAAGGTATTTGGGGAATGGATCTGTCATTCCTCAGGTATCTCTTTCAGATAGCGGTGTTTATGTATTGAGGTTTTGTGTGTGAATTTCTATTACGTAAAGTTCATTACGCCTTCCATTCAGGTATAAAGTCCGGTATGTTTAGCAAGCTCAGATGTCACGGCACTGTATACCAGCATACCTATTGAGATTAAGTAGTATTACAGTTTTTCCAACAACATGAAAAGCATGTAAGTATATTTGGATTAATTATTCAAGATGTTGTTATTTTTCCTTATTGTTTAACAGATAAACCGCTTATTTTCGGTAGTAAATCGAGAGAAAGGGTTGTGAGAAAGGCCATTTTTAAAGAAAAAATTATAGTTAATGGTCTGGAAAACCATCATAAAAACAAAATTAAAGTCCCTGTTGTTCACACTTTAAAGATTTTTACATTAAAAGTTTAATGCCCTTTTTATTAAAAGATACTTTTCAGTTGTGGTTTATGTACTGTCAGACACAGATGAATTACCAGAACAGTATCGAAATTGATTTCCTGTGATCCTGTGGAACGTACGAATACGTGAAGGTTTAACAAAAAATAAATCAGTTTGGAACAAGGGTGCAAAATGAAAACCATAATGTTAGGCTTATCTACAAAATATGAAAGAATTAAAGCTACAGTAATAAATTAGCCTAAATCACAGAAATCAAAAACACTGAACTTGATGAAAATTAAAAAAATGTATAGAGAGAGCTAAATAAAACATAATGTTGCGTCAGC
>NW_013668838.1:0-1106 GCF_000517525.1 Limulus polyphemus
GCATAAATCAGTTAACTGATGAAAAATTAGGTGTCTTATTTACTTTTGACCACTCAGTGTACATAATATAGCTAGCTATAGTAATATAGAAAGTTTTAATGCTACAAAAAGTATTGAAACAAGAAAGTCAAAACTACAAAAACCGAGTTACTTAAAATAAAGCAAAAATCCCTAATTTGGCTCAGGCTAACATAATTACAGTGATCTGCCAAAGTAGGAATATTTTTTTTTAATTTTATATAACTCAGTTTTTGTAGTTTGACTTTCTTGGTTCAATACTTTTTGTACCATTAAAACGTTCTATATTACTATAGCCAGCTTGGTTACATATATACCGATCCCTACTTGTCTTTATAATATTTTTTTTACTATTATGCTTGTTATACTTAAAATGCTCATGAATATTAGTGATTGAATGAATTTGCGAATTGTCTAAGAACCGGATAATATTATAAATACAAAAATCAGTGAAGCATTGAATTAGATTTCAGTTGGTAAAGTGCCAGTCAACGCGAAGGATTCTGACCAGTGTTCGTTATTTCGTATATCCAGTTACTTTATCGATTTCCAGTGAAATTATACTAGTAGGTTTATTTATACGTTAGTTGTAATACCATTAGCGAGTAAATTTCAGTTGAAAGTGAAAACTTATTGGTGAACTCAAGACTACAAGTACAACTGTGAATAAGTGACAGCATTAGAAGCATATAGCAAAGTTAAGGGAGAAATAAATTAATTTGTTATAGTTACGTGGACTGAACTTTGCAATTTTGTCATCAAATAGCTCTCTCAACGAAAAAAAACAAAACAAAGTTACATCAGTATTATCAACACTGTTCGGAGTTTGATAGTAGCTAATTTTAATAAGGTTTAGCTTATTTTATTTGTTTTGTTTTTACGTATTGCAATGCCAGATATTTTTCCCTTTCCATTATTCGTTTCCCTTGGTTCTATGTACTTCTGGTATTTTGGTAATTATCACATCTAAAGGGTTTGTTTGTTTGTTTTGGAATTTCGCGCAAAGCTACACGAGGGCTATCTGCGCTAGCCGTCCCTAATTTAGCAGTGTAAGACTAGAGGGAAGGCAGCTAGTCATCACCACCCAC
>NW_013668838.1:1880-6896 GCF_000517525.1 Limulus polyphemus
AAAGGGTTAATACTATTATGGTACGTACAAATTTCAAAGAGTAAATCTTGCAGTGTGAAAATAAGATATTAATTTTTCAAGTTTAATAATAGTTTATAATTAACGGCTTTATTTAATTTATTCCCCCCCCCAGTAGCACAGCGGTATGACTGCGGACTTACAACGCTAGAAATCGGGTTTCGATACCCGTGGTGGGCAGAGCACTGATAGCCTATTGTGTAGCTTTGTGCTTAAATTCAAACAAACAAACAAACAATTTTTTTTTATTTTTAGCTGCTACTTCTAAGTCTCAAAGAGATTATTATGTTTCTCTATGTAAATTGTATGTCAGCTTGTAACTACAGGGTTTTATGCTTGGCATCTTTCGTCATATGTATGTATTTGAGCATCATTTATACTACTTTGACATGAGACCTCTGTTTCATACAACACTGATCCTTTCAGTATGTTCCCATGTTGTGGTCTTGTGCTGCTTGGTGTTGTCGTTATCTTGTTTGGTATTTCCATGATATTTAAGCAGATCAAATTTTAATTGAGACTAGTTTTAAATTCAAAGGTAACTGAGATAGAGAGTCAATAAGGTAAATAAGAGGAGAGTTATGATCATCAGGTTATAGTTTACTTAACTGTTGTTAAGTCATGTGTTAAATTTAGTCCTAGTTGTTAACCTCTATAACAGGAGTTGTGTCATATCCCATGGAATGGTTAGGTTAAGCTCATTTAACACTATCACATGACGTGGAGATATCATAGAATTATTAGATATCTACGTAACGGTATGGATTATGAGGGTAGCTATAGTACTTTTTCCAGAAATTGTTTCTAGCACGATCGAAAAGGAAATCTGAGGAGTAATTTATGTCTGAAAACTTTACCAAGATTCAATAACGTGTAAGAATATAAGAAGACTGGACAGGTCTGTGGGAAAATGAACACGATCTTCACGTATTTACAAACAAAAATAAATGGTATTGTGCATACTTGCACAGACATTTACACAATCACTCCTACAAATCCAGTATGTCAGTTAATAGCTTCCTTCACTTGAGACTGGATTCAGTCAAACTAAAGACTAGGATCAAAAGTTTAACTGAGAGAGAATAAATGCTTCGATCTTGGAAGAAAGCTCGCATCCTTTCTCTTGCAAAGATGTCACAAAGTGAGTGGTCACTCTCTCACAGCATTCATCCACTGTAACATACAGACATCTTACATTCGGCCAAGAAAAATCGTTGCAGCTGTTGACCCTTACAACACTTAAGTGAACTATGCTGAAACATTCCCTCAGGCAGAGTATATATATTATCTGTTACAGAGAACAAAGACACAACAACAACTGGAACAAAACTTCGATCGTATTCTAGACTGCGTGGTTATGCTAAAACTGCATAGAAATTAAACTAAACGAAATTCCTATATTAATAAAATGAGGTAGAAAACACACAATATGCCTACATTTCACAGGTTTACATCAACTTTTTAATATCAATTTTATTTTAATTAAATCCAGTTTGATTTATATTTAACTTTATTTTAAATTTTGGCGGGTACCACCAGTTAATACAGTTTGCATTGATTTATTCTCAATTGTTCTTACATTTTATTTCTTTGTCCGTGGATAAAGCTTATTTTTGTTTTCATTTTACATTCGAGTTAAATCTCTTTAATTTCATATAACAACACGCTAAATCATACTTTAATTAATTTGACAGCTAAATCGTCGAATCTCTAGTTGTTGTAATAACCAGTTGTATGTGTGTCTGTAGTCGACTCCGTGGCCGAAAGAGAGAGAATATACTTGACCAATGTATAGTCTGTAACTGTAAATGTTTAAATAGTTAAACATTGTTTGTTATTAGTTATAATATTTTCAGTGTTATCTAAGATTTTACTTTTGTTGCTGTCATTTTGCTAGGAGGTTTCACAAAGAAATAGTAATTTCACACATCTTACATGCTCAGATTTTTCGTGTTTCATTTCAATTTAGTCGAAATAATACCACTAGATAGCAGCACTTTACTATCACAGTTATTTAGACAAAGTTGCTTTTATATACAGAACTTTCCATAAGAAAGACTATTATAATTATTTTAATAATTTTGTCTTTCTAACCTTCTTATTCATTAACAAAAAATTATAAACAGACAATATTTTGTCAGTAACCTTACATGTACTGCTTGGCTCATGTTTTCTGATTTTAGTAAAGTAAACATTTATCCAAAAATGTACTTAATGTTTTGACCATGAAGCTTATCTTACCTATGACTAAACGGTAAGTTTGAGGGCTTATAATGCTAAAATATTGGCCTCGGTACAATGCAGATAAGCCACTGTGTTTAAAAAACTAACTAACAAAAAGCGTATCAAACTAAGATACGTTTGGCACTTCGTCAAATGCTTTGTATTCAACATTTTGAATACATATATAATATTCCCGAGAAAACTACACTGTAAATCTTGAAAAGGAATGAAATGGAAAAGTTAGAACGTAAATATAATTTATGTGATATTCTTAGGCTAAGGAGCATATGCTTTTAAATTTGCAAACAAAAAACATTATATATAAATATAATATTATGCAAAAAGAATAAATCAAGTTATTAAAAGAGCTGGAACAGGAAAACATCGAGCCCAGAAGAAGTAACTGACGAATAGGAGGGCGTTTATGTGTGTGGGTGGGTCTAGGTGTGAGGTATAGATTGAACTGATACTGTTCAGTGAAATAAAAGAGAAATCTGAGTGTGTGTTTTAATTGATTTCTATTTGTGAAGTAAATGTTCGATGTAGGTTAAATTATAAGTTACTTTTCATCATGTTAAATTATAAATAATTCGATTAGCGTGGTTTGTAAATTTAATAGGATAATATAACTCTGACCTTTGGGTTTGCGTTTTGTGCAATTTGAGACTGGAAGCTCACGTGTTTTAAAATGTTTTGGAGGCTACTGATTGTACTGAAGATTTTGTAATATATTACTCGGTTACCTTCAGAATTTGTCTGTGTTTAACCTCCACGTTGCCTCTGTCACATTGAAGTACAAAGAGCCTTTAAAAATTACCAATGTCATGTACGCACAATACTTTAGCTTTAGAGGGTGTACGAGCTCCAAATATGAAAACCTAATTATTTTTTTATTATCTGAAGATAATAGAAACTTCGAAAATAAAGAGAGATCATCGATCCTAGATTTCACCCCCCCCCCCCAGTGGCACAGCGGCATGTCTGCAGAATTATTCTGCTAGAAACCGGGTTTCGATACCCACGGTGGGCAGAGCACAGATAGCTCATTGTGTATATTTGTGTTTAATTACAAACAATAGCCTAGGTTTAGGTTCCACCAGGATATTGCAATAAAGTTAGGAGTACGCTAACACTTAATGATGAATTTTGTTTCCCGAAATTTAGTAGCAATAGCTTTTGTCTGTGAAACTGTATGTGCAGACAGACAGAATGGAACATTCTTTCTAACTGAAAGTAAATTAAACAAACACGTTGACGATTATAAATGTGCTTCACTCTTGGTGGCTATTTGTGCACATAAAGAAAAAAAAAAAACTTCTCGTTGTGGCTTCTTAATTGTGTCGTTTGTCTTGTACTATTTTATCGTGAATTCCTATATGTGTACATGCCTCGGTCTTAGTAGTTCTGTTTCTCTCCTGTACGTCTTTGCGTCTGCTAAAGGAGATTTGACATGAGCTCAGCCAATGACAGCTCGAAGCCCGTGCCACTGCCAGTGTGAAGCAAGCTTGCACGTTGTCTCTTCCGTATATCCGTCGGATACGCCGTTTATCTTTTGGATATGAGCGACTGTGTGTGCACAGGATTTTGTCGGCAGCATTGAGAGGGAATGCTTATATTTTCATCGAAATAAAAAAAAATTGTTATTAATTCGGCCGTTTTTTCTTGAAATCAAAGTGATTTCTTTTATATATATTTGAATATAAGAAATGCCGAAAAGTAAAAAAAAAACATATTTAGCAATTCTGTTATGATTCGAGTGATAATGGACAATACAATACTTTTCGGTGTTTTTTAATTCGCTTTGTTCACCTCGGGCAATTCAGTCAGTGTTTTTTTATATTATATTTCTGGACGTATCCAGGGAGAAGAAATCCAGTGGTCTACCGTGCGTGTTGTTCCAGTTCTCGATCGTATGCAGGTCTAAGTTCATTAATTAAGTATCAAATCTTACTAATCAAACCCGGACCGAATGATTGAATTTATTTCTTACAAGGATCGTTTGGTTGGGAAATAAAACGCCACCAGTCTGTCTGTAAAGAAAGTGACATAAATATTTTCCAGACTAAAAGTGTTTATTATATCGAATGCCTTGTAAGTGAACTAAGCAAATGAAAGGAGCGAGAGAAAGAATCTTCAGTCAGCGTCGTTGGAGTTTGTCTGATTTTTGGAGAAGTCGAGGAAGAGGCGAGAAAAGTCCTAAGGTTGGTGTATATAAAACATATTTCTCATAACATCTTACTCTGTGTATACTACTGAAATAATTTTAAATGTTAACAAAAAGTTTATTTTTTTATAGAAATATTATTATATCCGCGTATTATTCTACAAGAGTTTGTAGTTTTTGTATTAACTTTAGAACAAGAGTTAAATATTTTGATTGTATATACATATATGTGTGAATGTGTTAAAGGTTTATTTTCTTTTTCACCGACTCAAAACCCCATAGTTAGATATTTTACTTATATGAAGCCTAACACCATAAATGATAACTAATAAATAGTTACATATACTAAACCAACAAACATTACTGCTATTACTTACCTATACTTCCAAGAGGCTAATAATTTAAATCTTTCATAAGCCGTTATATTAAAGGCTTGTGTACTACATAATATAAATACAGCATTCATTTCTATTTAAACTTCTAAAGATGCTAATTTCGCGAGCAAAAATGAGTCACTATGAGTATGGCATTCTATACAATATTCATCGTCTATCTACTAACTTCTAAAGATGCTAATTTCGACGAACAAAAATGAGTCACTATGAGTATGG
>NW_013668838.1:6963-8000 GCF_000517525.1 Limulus polyphemus
AAAAATGAGTCACTATGAGTATGGCATTCTATACAATATTCATCGTCTATCTAAACTTCTAAAGATGCTAACTTCGCGGACAAAAATGAGTCACTATGAGTATGGCATTCTATACAATATTCATCGTCTATCTCAACTTCTAAAGATGCTAATTTCGCGAACAAAAATGAGTCACTATGAGTATGGCATTCTATACAATATTCATCGTCTATCTAAACTTCTAAAGATGCTAACTTCGCGAACAAAAATGAGTCACTATGAGTATGGCATTCTATACAATATTCATCGTCTATCTAAACTTCTAAAGATGCTAACTTCGCGAACAAAAATGAGTCACTATGAGTATGGCATTCTATACAATATTCATCGTCTATCTAAACTTCTAAAGATGCTAACCCCGCGAACAAAAATGAGTCAACTAGGTGTATGGTATTCTTTATTTATTTCTTGAAGTTATAATACTTTATGAAGTTCGGGTGTATTATTTCTTCTAGAAATTTCGGTCACCTAGATTTATGAGTTATTATATACGCATCTACAAAATTAGAATGTTTTTGTTTTTCTTGGAACTTGACTTACCTATATTTATCAGTTATTATTTTGAGATCTTACAAACTTCGGGAGCTTAATTTTTTATCTTATTGAAAATTTGTTTGCCTATACATATCTTTTAGAATACCAGAGCGGTCGTAATTTTTAAGAATATATTATTTACTTATGGTACATTAAGATTATAAGATGGAAAGTGTAAACTTTTTGAGCTATACATGTGTCAACACAGTTCTTTCGTTTGATTTACAAAATGTCGATACACGATTTTTAAAACATCTCACTCTTAGATATGTAGTATGGTTGAGTAAATGTATATATATATTATAGTATGGTTGAGTAAATGTATATATATTATAGTATGGTTGAGTAAATGTATATATATATACATTATAGTATGGTTGAGTAAATATATATATATATACATTATAGTATGGTTGAGTAAATGTATATATATATACATTATAGTATGGTTGAGTAAATGTATA
>NW_013668838.1:8687-15715 GCF_000517525.1 Limulus polyphemus
ATTCTTTGTCTTACAGTATCGGCATTCTGGAGCCATGAAAATGCAACTAGCATACATAATTAGACACTCTTTGAGTGACAAATAATTTTGGTATTTAAAATCATGTTTTCTATACATGTTAATGTTTACTCTTAGATCATTGATTCTGTTATGCGATATCTGTCCTCAAGATTGACGTTTTGAGTTTTGTTAATATGCGAAAGGATTAAACAATCTTTGAGTTAAAAAAATATCTCACGGAAACGTTTACCAGTTTTATTTTATACACTATGGGACTATGGACTTGGGATGCACTTCTTCCTCGAGTTTTGATTTTTCTTTTGCCAACAAGTCAACGTTTTAGATCAACAATCCTTGTTTAAATAAGCTTATACCAGAGTCCTTTTTTTAACGTTCGTGATTAAGGGAATGTAATTTTATCCTTTACCTGAAAGCACTTTGGAAAGTGTTTACTCTGCTTAGCACTGCTATTGTGTAATTAAGATACCTTTTCCACTCCACAAGTACGGATACGCCGTATTACAATTACAAACGAATACACATGTTTCTCTCGTACCTTCTATATATTTATAATGTACGGTGTATTGTTTCTGATTTTTGTTGAACTTACAATATTAACAAGAACAAACGTTTATGTATGTGTATGCTTCATTAAACTGCAAATACCCGTTTTGTGTTTCTAAGTTGCAACACGATTTGTTAGCAATCGTGGTGAAATTTTCCCGATAATAGGTCTACGTGTGTGATTCTGAAAACTTAATGTCCTGAAACCACGTGCAGTTTCCAGGGGTGTATTGGTTTATATTGTAGAGAAAATTTAATAACATAAAAAGACGTACAAATTGTTATGTATGAACTGTTTTATTTTTGTAAAATTCCGACTTAACACCAACAGAATACGTTTTTTTATCGACGTTTCAATGACTAAACTGTTCACCGTCGTCAGGGTTGATGACATCGGGTCGATACCATCAAACAACTGCTTCTCAGAACAACTGTAAATATACGTAAAAACTGTGCTCAACCATACTGTAATCTATATATATATAGACATTTACTCAACTATAGTATATATATATATATATATATAGACATTTACTCAACCTTACTATAGTATATATATATATATATAGACATTTACTCAACCATACAATAATATATACAGAGGCATTTCTTTTGCTCTATATATTTATTATTGTAGCTTTTAACATAAATAATTGCATACTTTGAAATTAAATAAAACTTAACAAATAAGACAGGATTCGGGTAATGTCATATAAAATAAGATACTATCTAGTGTTGACTAATAAATAAAACAAAAGTAAGAACATGAAAACGATCTTATACACTGAACAGTACATCTCGTGGAATAGTTTTTTCAATGCATAACGTTGTCATTAATCTTGATAATGGTAAGCCATAAAGTTTCTGAAACGTTGATAAAATGAAAAAGTTATCAGAATGATAAACTCCGAGAAGTATATTTCTGTAAAACTTAATGTTCTGAAACTGTGTACAGTTTCAAGTTGCTAAATGTTTTATATCTCAGTAAAACTAGTGCTCTTATTAACACTATTTTCATCTGTATCACCTTATCTTTCGTGTTGTAATTTGAATTTCAATTCATGTAAAGGGGGCTCTCAAAAATGTTACTTCATTTATTTTTTACAAGGTTCTCTATTAAATTATAAATTTTAAATTCGGTAAATTCCATTTTAAGTAAACCCAAATGAATAACACAATTCAGTCTAATATAAAGTTTCTTATTATTGCCTGGCCACTTGTTACTTTATATACAAATCTTGATAATTTGTTGTTGTTTTTTTGCCTCATTGCATCCTGGTTATTTGGCTTTTTAAATAATTATTGTAATTTATTCAAGCTGTTCTTCCTAATAATGTATTTTCTCTTTCATTGTAGTCTGGTTATTTGGCTTTGAAAACGAAGATTATAATTTATTCAAACTGTTCTTCTTAATAACATATTTTCTGTTTCTTTTTTAGTCTGGTTATTTGGCTTTGTAAACAATGCTTATGATTTATTCAAGCTGTTCTTCCTAATAACGTGTTTTCTATCTCATTACAGTCTGGTTATTTAGTTTTGTAAACAATGATTATCATTTATTTATTGAAACTGTTGTTCTTGGATAAAAATTGATTTTGTTATTATTATATTTTTTGCTTGGCTTCACTCTGGGTCGATTTAAGATGTAAGTTTATAGTTGATGTGTATCATTTCAAGATGCTTAAATATGTTTCTAATTACACCTAAAGTTACGAAAAAAAAAGTTTAGTAAGAAGACTATCGAACTTTGGACTGTCAGTGTGTTGTTAGATATTTTTGGCTGTAAATTACTTTCTTCGCATATTTCTATATATCTTATAGTTTGGAACTAAAAACCAAGTTTCGACATCCATGGTGGGCACAGTCCAGATAATCCATCATGAAGCTTTATGTTTAACAAAAAAGTAACTAACTAACAAAATATAGCTTGGAGATTATATCTATTCTAGACTTGATATTTTTATATATAAATCAAATTGCTTATCAGTTCCCCCTTTTTAAATCCATTATCACTCTCTCACATCATTCACCCACTGTAACATACAGACATCTTCCATTCGGCCCAGAAAAATCGTTGCAGCTATTGAGCCTTACAACACTTAAGTGAACTATGCTGAAACATTTCCTCTTAGATTTCATACCAAAAATTTATGATGTTGATGAATTCAGTATGAATTGACACGTGGAAGAAACACAAGAAAGCCTTTTTTTCTGAAAAAAGAGACCATCTAAGAAATATACGTGTAGTTTTCTCTTTAGTAACAACGTGCAAAAAACATATTTCGTTATAGGTCTCTAACTGTACAACAATTATCATCATAAGAGCATCGTAATACCTGAAGAATCAAATGTATTCACTTTACAATGATAAATATAGAGTAATATTTAACTATTTCTGTAGGCTTTAGCCATGTGTGACCAAAGTTAATAAAATGTACACTCATAGAGAACACAAATATAATTACTGTGTACCAGTTATAAAAATCAAGTTAATCGCAATGTTCATTTTTCAGATTCTTCTTAATTTATCCACTACTGAGGTGTATAAAAAACAGTGTTTCAGGGTTCTCTTTTAATGCTTGGAGACGGCTTGAATGGGTAATGAAGAAAAACTTTAATATAAGTTTAACATAACAGCAAATGTACAACGTTTAGACAAGGTTTTGTCATCATCAGGTACAAGTAGTTTACACTGACACAAGTAGTTTATTAACATTTGCTGTTATGTTATATTTATATTAACGTTTTTCTTCATTGCCCATTCAAACCGTCTCCAAGCATTATTAGTCTCAAAGTGGGTTCCTCGTCATCGAGTTAGAGTTCTCTTTTATCTCCCATAAGTTGCTGACAAGAAGCTTTTCATTCAATACCAAAACTAATCAGTTGGGCTGGATGATGAAAGACAAAAAAAATTTCATAAAATGCTATTTATAGATGCAGCATAATAGTTTAAAAGTTAAGGTTTAAACACCGAAAGCAAGTGAGGCATTGGAAACCAATAAGCCTAAAAATTATTAAAAAATATAAATTAACTGCAGATGTTTTTCCCAAATTAAGAGAAATGTGGGGAAAAAAAACATCTTCGGTTAATTTGATTTTTATAAAAATTTTAGGCTTATTGGTTTCCAATAGTTCGTCGGCTTTTGACTTTTAATCCGTATATTCTACTGTGCACTTGATTCGTGAATAATAACCATGATTTTCATGCAGTTTTTTTCTTTCTATTTAAAAATATTTTGTTAGTGCTTTTATTTAACAGAATCCACCAGTTTCATGGGATGTACTTGATTTTTAAATATAATTTTTTTTTCACATTGAAACTCATCGATATACAATATCCCTGCAATTTTTAAACCACCCCCTCCCCAAAATGTTATTGTTTGGTTTTGAGACAGATCGGGAAAAATTGGATTTACTCCATTTGTGACTGGTGGCCAATATGTATTCTATAATTTTGAAGAATAAACAGTAAAATTAAAAATTAAATATTTGCATGTAGTTTCATTGAGTTATTTTTCTCTGTAGTACTCATTCATTACTTACAACTGATCTTGCTTTAACAAAAACCACCTCAATAAGGCGAACAACTTCGAAGGAGTTAATTACGAATTTTAAAAACGCTTATTTTACACGAGCTTAAATGCACAAATAATTAGTACAAATATATTATTAAGACAAGTCTAGAATTCTGTTTTAATGACAATAACTATGTTGATGATGTGTAAATCAAAAACTTCTTTCGGTGGCTCAGCAGTAAGTCTGATGAATTATAACGCTAAAATTCGGGTTTCGATACCTGCGGTACACGGGTAGTCCATTGTGTAGTTTTTGTGATTCACAACAAAGAATCAAACAAATGAAACATTCGAACTTTAATGAAAAAAAACAACTGAAAAAACAACATCGTTTGAGTGTGTGGTTGTAATCAATATTTGCTGGATGAAAATCGTATTAAAACTTATGTAAAAAACAAATATAGTTTAAACAGAATTCATATTTAACATTTCTCTATCTTGTACATCGCCAGATGTTAATTTATTTTCTGCGAAAACGATTTGGCTGAAAGGGGAAATCCTGTAACTTTTAAGTAGATAAAAACATTTCAATTCACTTTCATAAAAAAATCCATATCCGTATCAGCAGCTGAGGCTTAAGGCTGTTATTTGTCCGTTATGGAGATAGGACGCTAGTAGAAACATTAATCAATGGAGCTAACGGTTATTTTAGATGATGAGCTAACGTAGAGTAGTATCGTTCGCACTCCATTTTTCACTTCTTTCACTTCAGCATTTTTTATTGGCTCCAACCCGTAGTTTTATTTGAAGTTTCAACTGACTTAAGAAGATTGTCAAGTTACATAATATTTCAATGACAACTTTAAGAAAAGACCTCTACTGAGCTAAGTGGAAAGCTAACAGACCACAACTAGTCTTGGGAAAGTGTAAAGCAAATAGACCACAACTAGTCTTGGGAAAGTGTAAAGCAAATAGACCACAACTAGTCTTGGAAAAGTGTAAAGCAAACAGACCACAACTAGTCTTGGGAAAGTGTAAAGCAAACAGACTACAACTAGTCTTGGGAAAGTGTAAAGCAAACAGACTACAACTAGTCTTAGGAAAGTGTAAAGCAAACAGACCACAACTAGTCTTGGGAAAGTGTAAAGCAAACAGACCACAACTAGTCTTGGGAAAGTGTAAAGCAAACAGACCACAACTAGTCTTGGGAAAGTGTAAAGCAAACAGACCACAACTAGTCTTGGGAAAGTGTAAAGCAAACAGACCACAACTAGTCTAAGGCTGACGGTCCATAACTATTCTTTGTAAACTGGAAAGCTAACAGACCACAGCTAGCTTTTCGAAACTGAACAGCTAACAAACCACGACTAATCTTGGGAAGCTGGAAAGCTAAGAGACCATAATTATTTTTGAAAACTGGAAAGCTAACAGACCACAATTAGTCTTTGGAAACTGGAAAGCAAGCAGACCACAACTAGTGTTCAGAAATGAAAGAGTGAAAAGTAAAAACAACGTTTACAACCTCGTTTTTCTTTATTCCCTAAAACCAAAATACACGACATTAACATAATTATGGCAACAAATGTAGAAAATAGTTAACCATATAAAGTAAATATATATATATATATATATATACATTTGTCGACGTTTCACTTGTAACGTTAAGGTGGACTATTTGACTGCGCCAATGAAGAATGACAAAATCGATAAGCCCACCGTTGTCCGTTATGAATGAGGAACATTAATAACGAATGGAATGTTTTATTTATATTTATCTGTTCAATAAGCTGTGAAACGTGTTTATATATACTAATAAATCCGCCTGGTTGCTCTCTCTCCAATAGGCTAACCATTAAGAATGTGAAAATCTCAATCTTTTCTTGTTTTTGCATCTAATTATGGTGTAGTCCATGCCAGCGCCCTCTTCTGTGCTGCTGATTATACAATACATATTCTGGTTTCCCCGAAGCAACTTACTATCTGTTTGGTCAAGTGGAAAGGATTCCCTGGGTAGCCGCATCAATATCAGAGCTGGCGAGCACAGCGTACAGTGCAGTACTGGTTGTCGACTCAGTGGCGCCTTGATACATCTTGAAAATGAAATGAATGCTGAAAAATTAGACGACAGCCGAAAAATAATGTATAGCGTTGAAAATGACAGAGAGTAATATCTGGAATAGATTTGTAGAGAACAAGTTCTTGAGTAGGCCTGCGAGTGATGTAGCTGGCGATATTTGTGTTAAATTGAAAAGTAGTACGTTATCATTTGTGATTAAGTATATTGCATGATATCGCTTTCTGAATATAGGGTTAGTTTGTTTCATTATATTAGTTTATGCTGCATGATGTCGCTTTCTGAATATAGGGATAGTTTGTTTCACTTTCTTAGTTTATACTACACTTGTCGCTTTCTGAATCTTCGGTTAATTTGTTTCACTTTAAACTGCATGATGTCGCTTTCTCAATATATGGTTAGTTTGTTTCACTGTATTAGTTGATACTGCAGGATGTCGCTTTCTGAATGTAGGGTTAGTTTCCTTCACTATATTAGTTTGTACTGCATGATGTCGCTTTCTGAATATAGGGTTAGTTTGTTTCACTATATTAATTTATACAGCAGGATGTCGCTATCTGAATATAGGGTTAGTTTGTTTCACTTTCTTAGTTAATACTACACATGTCGCTTTCTGAATCTTGGGTTAATTTGTTTCACTTTAAACTGCATGATGTCGCTTTCTCAATATAGGGTTAGTTTGTTTCACTATATTAGTTGATACTGCAGGATGTCGCTTTCTGAATGTAGGGTTAGTTTCCTTTACTATATTAGTTTGTACTGCATGATGTCGCTTTCTGAATATAGGGTTAGTTTGTTTCACTATATTAATTGATACTGCAGGATGTCGCTTTCTGAATATAGGGTTAGTTTGTTTCACTATATTAATTTGTTCA
>NW_013668838.1:16431-27070 GCF_000517525.1 Limulus polyphemus
AGGATGTCGCTTTCTGAATGTAGAGTTAGTTTCCTTCACTATATTAGTTGATACTGCAGGATGTCGCTTTCTGAATATAGGGTTAGTTTCCTTCACTATATTAGTTTGTACTGCATGATGTCGCTTTCTGAATATAGGGTTAGTTTGTTTCACTATATTAATTTATACAGCAGGATGTCGCTTTCTAAATATAGGGTTAGTTTGCTTCACGATATTAGTTTGTACTGCATGATATCGCTTTCTGAATATAAGGTTAGTTTGTTTCACTTAGTTTATACTACATATGTCTCTTTTTTAATCTTGGTTTAGTTTGTTTCACAATATGAGTTTGTACTACAAGATGTCGCTTTCTGAATATAGGGTTAGTTTGCTTTATAATATTAGTTTGTACTGCATGATGTCGCCTTTTGAATATAGGGTTAGCTTGCTTCACTATAGCCCCCCATTGGCGCAGCCGTATGTCTGCAAACTTACAACGCTAGAATCCGGGTTTCGATACCCGTGGTGGGCAGAGCACAAATAGTCCATTGTGTAGCTTTGTGCTTAATTACAAACAAAGAAACAAAAAAAGCTTCACTATATTAGTTTATACTACACGATGTCGCTTTTTTGAATCTTGGTTTAGTTTACTTCACTATATTAGTTTGAACGCTGTTTGTTGCTGTTATACCTCAACGACTACGGCTGTTATATCTGAATATTAGCTAGATGATATTGGATAAATAATCAACTGTGTACATGCATGTGTACCAATTAGTATAATGTTTCCCATTACTTTTGTAGCATTGAATTTTTATGCGTATTAAACAAAACTATTGCAGTTTCAAATATTTGAAAAAGCATCAAAATAGGCAGGTTATTGATTTTCTCAATTTATCTATGACTTTACTTTGCTACACATTTATTTAATTTAGAATTTTAAGAAAAAATAGCCCACTATTAGCTCAACGCTAAGTCAGATGGCTTATGATTCTAAAAATCGGGTTTAGACACGGCCCATTGGGTAACTTTGCGCTTAATAACAAATAAACAAACATCAAAGTTAGAAAACAAAACCCATAGACACAAGTGATTAAGTGCAGAAGGTAGTTCATGATGTCTAATGTAAATACAAAATGGTGTAACATTGTCACACATTGTTGCCTAATGTTTCTATACCGGTCATCAGTGATAAACATTTGGTACTTTCACATTCTGAGTTTAACATACAGGTGCAACAGGTAGTTATACAAAAGGCTCTTTTTCAACTCGTCCAGTACGACTAATATACAGTAGGGTGATATTCCCATTAAAATGCTAAAACAGAGAAACTTACCACCCTTTGCCAGAGTTAAGTCAGTATTGTACTATTAGTATCTATCTACATGAATATAATATTGGGTCGTCAAGAAATTAATGTCGCTTTTTTAGATGAAAAAACCCGAACAACTTACATATCAAAACAAAACATTTATTAAATGAAATAGTCTCCATTCTTATCGATGATGCTTTTCCATCTAATAATCAGGTTGTTAATGCTCTGATTGGCTTTGAAGCAAAAAACATGTCGATGTCCTCTTTAACACCTTCCGCATTTGCATACGTTTTCCCAGTAAGATGGTGTTGCAGATAACAAAAATGATGGTAATCTGATGGTTCAATATCTGGAGAATATGGTGGGTGGGGGAGAACTTCCCAACCCAACTCCATAATATGGTGTTGCGTCAAACGTGCCACATGTGGACGTGCATTGTCGTGGAGTTCATTGGATCCATGGGGATATACATACAAATTTTCAGTTTTGCATTTTGCGTTTTTTTTACCATTACTTCGCCCCCTCTTGATGGATCTTCACCAAATTTGGTATGAAGGTATGTTGAGTCCATGCGGAGATACATGCAAACTTGCGGTTTCACATTTTGTGTTTTGCAGTGTTCATGGGCGTTTTTTACAAATGCATATAAGGGAAGCAACTTTTCATGTCCTAGAATAACCTTTCAATAATTATGAATTTACATAACTTCCCTCCAGTATATATATATACATATAACAGGAATTTGTTCCAAGGTTTGTTTTTGTTTGTTTGCTTCTTGTTAAGCGCAAACCTACACAAAGTACTCTGTTCACTACAGGTATCGAAATACGATTTATAGCGTTATAAGCCCTCAGATTATCCTTTCCTAAGATAAAATCATGAAATACAAGTATTACTCCAATAAGATATGCCTTCGGTAACAAGAACTTGGTAACTGTGAATCACTTTTTTGTGTGTTTCTGTTTACTTTCTGGCATAAGTTACGAATAACAGCGAAGAAAACAACGGAAGAAGTACAAATAACGATAATGTTAAGTTCATTAGCTTTTCCCTCACCCGGAATTTTGATGCTAACGAGAAAATACGTGTTTGCACGTTTCTATTTTAAGAGTCTGGTATTCTTCTAGTAAACAAGAAAAAACAACAACAACAAAAAAAACACGTGTTCGGCGATATTTCACTAACAATAATGTAAAAGATTACCCGGATGTTTTATGCTAATAATAAAATATATGTTTACACATTTATAGCATACTTCTATTTAAACAAAATATATACACATGTTCAGCGATATTTCACTAACAATAATGTAAAAGATTGCCCGGATGTTTTATGCTAATAATAAAATGCATGTTTACACATTTTTTTTAAACGTCTGGATACTTTTAGTAAAAAAAAAGTAGTATTTATGTTCAGGGGTATTTCACTAAGAATAATTTAAAAGGTTACTTTTTCAAGCTCTTCACATACGCGGTCTTTACATGGTAATTAGATAACATATGATTGCAAATTTTTGTTTTAACAATCTGACATACTTCTAGTAAATAAAAGAAAAAAATGGACATGTGCTGTGGTGTTCCACTAAGTTGATTAGTGCACCTGGTACATGAACGCGTTCCGGGAAGGACGCGCTCTAACGTGAGAATCAATGATCTGGTAAATCCTTCGTTATTTTGTGATTTTTGTTTTGGCGTTTTAGCAAAAATTTAGCAGCTTCATTGTGAATCTTTGAAGAGTAATGATGGATTAGTTTTCGGTCTAGAGCTCTCTCTGTATCTATACTTCAGCTGTTTGATGAAAGGCTGTTCTGTAATTTGTACAGTGGTTTCCAAGCAGCTAGGCCAAACATGCTCGCCCTTTCAGCTGTGGGGGCGTTATAATGTGACGGTGAATCCCACTATTCGTTGGTAAAAGAGTAGCCCAAGAGTTGGCGGTGGGTGGTGATGACACTAGCTGCCTTCCCTCTAGTCTTACACTGTTAAATTAGGGACGGCTAGCGCAGATAGCCCTCGTGTAGCTTTGCGCGAAATTAAAAAAAAACAAACAATTCTATAAGTCCTCATGCTAGAGAAATCTTTTTTAAGAAACTCAGATGTAAATAGTTTATATAGGTTCATAATTTATGATCAATGTTAATTTAATATCGCCTGAACAATGATATACGCGAAGTCATAATTATGAAAGAGTAACTAATCCAGTTAATTAATTCGAAATGTTTGAGGTTTCCTAATTTATGAAGCATCTAATCAGAACTCTTGAGCTTATTATTTATAAAGCGAAGTGTAATAGCCCTAATTTGTCTAACAAATTAGGTTTAAAAATCCAGAATTTGAATAAGAGCTTATATTGAATCGCATTTAATATGGACTGTAAATACTACCATATTAATTTAAGCCTAATATATATATATATATATATATATACGTGTTATTGTTTTTCAAAACTCGTGACGAAGGTAAATTAATATGTAAATAATATAACGGACTATATATATATATATTTTTAGATATACGCATTCTTGTTATATTAATATTGTAAACGAACAATAATGTTTTGAGATTTCCACTAGATGGCGTGATGTTCCCTTCTATTAACTTTATTGCATAGGGTCTCTCACTTAGTAGTTATAAGATGTCTTGTTTGTAGTTTAAGCACAAAGCTCCACAATGGGTTTTCTGTGTTGTGCCCACTACAGGTATCGAACCCCGGTTTTTAGCGTTATAAGTCCGCAGACCTGCCGCTGTACCACTGGGGGACGTTTACTCGCGTAAGAGAAGGCGCGGTGAGAAAAAAATTAAATTTATGCAAAAAAAAATATTTTTTTATTTTCATAGAAGTCTTGCAAAACATTGTTTAATGTGCATTTAAGAACAAGTCAGATAATTTCTAGCAATGTTTCGGTGTCGTTTTAATTTCCTAAATTTTTACTTAATTATTTAATTTATACAAAGAGAAGATGAAGACCAGAACACAGCTTTAAAGGATTCGCACATATTGGTCAAAATGTCATTAAAATGACGTCACATGAGGGACGCTTAACGTAATGTCTGCAATAACCAAAATGGTGTTATTTTTTTAGTGATGGAGATTTCGGCGTTTTTTTTGTTTTGTTGTTTGTTTTAAATGGCGTGGTCCCCAGTGGTCAGCGATAAGTTTACGGACTTACAACGCTAAAATCCGAAGTTCGATTCTTCGTGGTGAACAGAGTGCAGCTAGCTTATTGTGTAGTTTTGCGCTGAAAAGCAAATACAAAACAAATTTATCTGAGCGGAGTGTAACAACGCTGGTTTGTTTTGTAACCATTTTCAGCAGGGTCCGGCATGGCCAGGTGGCTAGGGCGCTCGACTCGAAATCTGATAGTCGCGGGTTCGAATCCCCGTCACGCCAAACATGCTCGTCCTTTCAGCCATGGGGGCGTTATAATTTGACGTTCAATCCCACTATTCGTTGGTAAAAGAGTAGCCCAAGAGTTGGAGGTAGGTGGTGATGAATAACAAGTCTTACATTGCTAAATTAGGGACGGCTAGCGCAGATAGCCCTCGTGTAGCGTTGCGCGAAATCTAAAACAAACAAACAAACAATTTTCAGCAGTAGAGGTATGTTTTAAAAGTTAACATATTTGAATTGCGGTGAACGGCAATGGACAGTATTCAACATTGTTTAGATTTATATGCAATAGCGCGATTGCACTTAAAGCGCGGCTTTAAGCTAAGATAAGTGGTGGGATAGTTTCACAAATATGTATTCCAAAACAGTAACAATTATCACTTTTAACAATGTTGAGCCTTATTCACCTAATTCAACACATGGTCAAAACAACCAAATCAAAGACTCAAAGGTTCAGGCATGGTCACTCCTATTTTAGAATTGCTGACCAGAAAGTGGGCAACCAGTCAGCAACAACTTCCGCCTAAACTACAACCCTTTACCGAAAAGCGGGACTGGCTTTCACTTTTATAATGTGTGCATAATTGAAAGTGCAACGTATCTTCAGCATCATATGACGGACTCGAACCTTAGACCTTCTAATCCATATCTTTCGCTAACCACTAAGCCACGTCCGGTCACCTGTACGTTGTCAATAAGCATTTGTACTGTCAATCTTTTATTCATATTGTTATCTATTAAGAATGACATTTAATATATATATATATACATTTGGGTATTTATGCAATTTCATATATATATATATGCTGTTGGAATTTTTAGCGCAAAGCTACATTGTGGACTTTTTGCGCTCTTTCTATCGCAAGAAAACAAACCTCGGATTTTAACGTTGTAAGTCAGGAAACTTACCTCTGACTTACCGGGGGACTGATATACATATATAATCTAAAAGAAAGGAATTTTATATTTGGTCTATTTTTGACGTAATGGTATTATCAACATTTTTCGGAAAGGGGTTTACCACAAATTTTATGCAAAACGAGTCTCTTGTAAACGCTTTCAAATGTTGATTTATAAGCCCGTTTAGATGTAACAGCAAAATATATTCAAATCACGGATTTTAAAGAAAGCAAAATCTTGAAACAATAGTATTTGTTTGAACCTGTTCGAGAGAAAAATGCGAGTTTTCTTTCGTAAATATTGAGTTCGTTTTTGTGTACTACGATATTTTTGATGTTTAACAAATTTGGGTTTGTTTGGTTGTTTTAAAACTTTCGCCCAAAGATGCACAAAGGTTAACTGCACATAGACGTTCCTACTATACTAGGGGAAAGGCAGATGGCTAACAAAGATCACTGTTAATTATTGTGCTATACCCTTGGTCTAAACGAATAGTGGGATTTGACCGTCACTCTTATGGCTCTCAAAAGTGGCGCGCGTTTCTGTAACCAGAAGACGAAAACCGTGAATCCTCTGATTCACAGTTCAGGTCTCTAAACTATCTAATCACAAGATATATATATGTGGGTATCCCTTGATTAAAAATATATCATGATATATATATATATATACGCATTTACTTTCATAATTTGTGTATTCATCAAGTGACTTTCGTTCTCAGTCATTATGGTGTTACTGTACGTTTAGAGTCCTTCCATACACTCACTTTCGCGCATGCATAATTTTACAGCTGTGACACTGATGTTTTTTTGAGTTGAATAACGCGGGCGTATAGGTGGTCTTCTGGAAGAATTTTGCTCAGTTTAATTATTGCTCAGTACAAATATTAAAATATCTCCGATTAATAATTTAGTTTTCAAGAGTTAAAAAGCTTCACTGTGTGTCTTCATTAAGATTATGTGTTATTATCGATTACGTGTCAAAGTCAACGGGTAGTTACAGTCTGCAGAACTGCACGAGGATCGTGGACTTAGTTGGAATGGAAGAAGTGCAATGTGAAAGAACAGACGGTGCACAACAGAAAAACACACTTCCTTATTTCTTGCTAAACACAGTTAAAATGCACACATGTTACAATAAAAACGACAAAGTAAATTAAAATAAATTATCGTAAAACTAAATTTAATAGTTGAATTTAGGAAAACAAACTAGAGCACGTACAGACTGACCGACTAAGTTAGAAACGAAAACATCACACACACACACACAGTGGCTTCACTACTCAATATCAGGACAAGAACTGTATCAAAAATCGAGTATTAATCAACCACAAAACTGCAACTTCATGGTTTAATGAATTATATCCAGATAAGGTGTTACTTATATCTTCTCTCCATTCGTCTGTAACACTTATAAAGGTAGTGTTTCAGAAAAAAATGTGGGATTGTTGATTTCTTCGTGTCTATAACAGGTATCTAGTACTCACAGAAAAAGGATCAGTATAAAAAAAATTGTTAAAAATTATTATTGATCCTGTTGTGATGTAATTTCGCACAAAAAAACAACATCGAAAAACAGAAACTATAAACAATGTATCCATATTATTAATTATAGTCGTCATTAATTAATAATTATTATGTTAAACATCTATCACAGATGTGAAGATATCACTATTAGCTTACTGAAACATTATTTACCCGAAAGGGGGCTATAATGTCGTGTGTTGTCTGTCAGTAGACATTAAACTGACGTCACATAAGAGACGCTTAATGTTGAAATTTGTACTGTCAGTAAAACGTGCGCATGCCATGAATCACGAGAAGAATTATGCACTCTGTAGGCTACAACACAGCATGACATAAGAACTTCAAAAGCAAGAAATATATATATATATATATATGTTACTCTTAATTTTGGTTTTTATTTACTCTTGACACAGAACACTTTCGGGGACCTTGCCCAATTACATCTAGTATAAAATTAGCTAGAATTATTAAACAAACTTTATACCTGGTGCCTGTTTAAGAACATAAATTCTTCTTGTGATTATTTAAGTTTTATAACGTTTACGAAACAACAGTCAAATTTTTATTTTATTTTAGTCATTTTAATGTCATAACAGATTTGTAATTAAACTACATCATCTATATTTCGGTTAGGCACGTAAAAACTGGATTTTATGTATGTATCGTTTATGCATGTACGTGTGTAAGAATATGTTTATGTTTGCTTACTAATTTAAGCCTCTGGTCTTATTTTTATTTTCACATTTTTTTTTTTCTCTTTATAACATAAAATTATAAAACCTAAAACTTGATACCTATTTTTATGCGATTCAAACCAAAACTTTTGTTAAATGTACAGTCAATCAGCGTGGTTGGTGGTTAACAAAGGATTTGGTGTGAATGATACATATGATCTATATATTGACCTGTTACACGTGTCATACAATAACCAGAAGAGAGAGAGAGAACTCATCAATTACCAAGATGTTTAGCCACTGTTCACCCAACTAAACATCCACAACCCATTAAAAACTCAATTAAAATGCCGCCGATGTAGCTAAGTTACGTGCTTATATCTGTTCGGAGTGTTCCCTTGCGTCCTTGTGCGCATGCACGCCGCGTCAATATATTCTGACACAGAAATATGTACCACATAAGAAACTTCTTTTTAATTTAGCGGCGTTAACCTGGTAATTACAAGCGGCTGGTTCGTCGTTGATAGTAATGTGAATAAGAAAGACCGCAGTGTTTTGGAAAGCGTATAGCTTATTAAGCAACGTATACCATATGCACAGGCTGAGCTACTCTTTAGTGAATAAATTAAGCCTATTGATACATCAGTTTTTATCTGAATACTCTAAAGTATTGAAATAAAGGAAAGTTTTATATCTACAGTTATGCTTGGGTGGTGTGTAACTGTATGGGAAACTTGCAGCCAAAGTGGCCCTAATTTTAGGGCTTACAAAAATTGAGAGGTTCAATAATTAATTAACATTTCAAACTTCCTGATATGGGTTCTTGATCATTCTCCTTTCACGAGCCATTTTGACTTAAATTAACTTATTATATCATTTTAACAAATTTTAACCCAATAAATCAAGCTTCATTTAAATATTTATCTTTTATTTATTTTTTAGGGGATGGGGGGGGGGGGCTCAAAATCACAAAACTAGTTTGTTACAGAAGGAAATCGTACCTGAACACTGTCCGACTTTCTTGTTTCTAAAACGGTGGGCAGAGCACAGATAGCCCATTGTTTAGCTTTGTGCTTAACAAGAAACAAACAAACGATGGATATTTCGAAGTTTTAATCATTAAGTCTTCCTTGGAGAAAAGGATCATCATGTAATGGCAAGGTAATTATTTGTTTGTTTGTTTGTAGTTAAGCACAAAGGTACACAATGGGCTATATGTGCTCTGCCCACCACGGGCATCGAAACCCGATGTTTGGCGTTCAGCAAGGTAATCGCAACTTATAACACAGCTTTGATGATGCCACGTTGACATGGTGAAACGTTGTTTCATTGGGTATTTTTTTTCAATCCCATTTTACTGTTTTCTGGGTTTTTAAAGCTCTGAGAGACACATGTAGGAGGTGCAATTATTATTTTTATTGTTAAATGTGATTTTCATACCATTGAAATGCACGATTTTTTATATATATATATATATTTTACTGCTTAAGCTTTTCTAGGCTTACTCAGTGAATGCCAGTGTTTAAGCCTAAACCTTGTAATTTAAATTATCTTTTCTGATTAACTCTAGTATAGCCAGTGCAATTTAGAAAGGGAGTTATAATTGTAATTAATGTAAACCTAATGAAATATGTTATTAATTCAACTTAAAATGCTTTTCTAGTTTTTGATAACTAAATCTTTTATGTAATATTTGAAATGTTCTTCTTTTTTTGTGACCAACGTGTCTTTTGTGCATGTTCGATACATGCATATATATAACTATAATTTAATATATAGCTATATATTTAAATATAATAATTATTATTATATAAACTATAACTTATATTGAAAGCTGCATACCCCTAGTGAGCCAGCGACAAATTCGAGGGCGTATAACGCTAAAATCGAGTTTCGATACCAGTGATGGGCAAAACACGGATAGCCCATTGTTTAGCTTTCCACTTAACAACAAACAAGACAAAAATAATCACAATTACACAACTGGTTATCTGCGAACCCCGAATTTTAGAGTGATAATATTTTTAGTTTATGGCTGAGCCACAGGGGCCGAACTTTTTTTGTTTATAATTAAGCACAAAGCTACAGACTGGGCTATCTGTGCTCTATCCACCACGGGTATCGAAACCTGGTTTCTAGCGTTGTAAGTCCGCAGACATGCCGCTGTGCCACTGGGGGAGGAGGCCGGGGTTGAGCTATTATTATGAAATTTTTATAACTCTTCATTGTTTCCTAGGTGATGGAACCTATCTGAAGTAATAAGTAAAACTCTACAGGGACACAATGAAAGAAACCGGTTAGGCGGAATGTGTTTATTTATATAATATGCAAAGAAGCGATGGTTTAAAGTTTAATATTATGTCTGTTTGTTTTTTAAATTTCATGCAAAGCTACTGGAGAAGTACCTGTGCTAGCCGTCCCTAATTTAGAAGTGATAGACTAAAGGAAAGGCAGCTAGTTAACACCATCCACCGCCAACTCTTGTGCTACTTTTTACCAACGAATAGTGAGATCGACCGTTTAATTATAACGCCCCCACGGCTGAAACGGCTAGCATGTTCAGATCCTCGAGTGTCCTAACCACCAGGTCAAAATATTATCTGTGTACGTGTGTGTGTGTGTGGTATTTTTTGATATTAATAGGTAAAACTGCGTACAAGAGTATGAACTCAGTGTACAATACTATTAATTGCATGAATTTTGTAGTAACTTTATTCACCGCTTCTTTGAACAAAATATTTAAATTAGTTTCATGCAGTTTAAGTCCCAATATTCTCTTTCGTTCAATATTGCCCTTCAGTGGCACAGCGGTATGTGTGCGGAGTTACAACGCTAGAATCCGGGTTTCGATACCCGTA
>NW_013668838.1:28075-44204 GCF_000517525.1 Limulus polyphemus
CAAGCGCTACATGAAGCAGTTTTGAACCTTCTGAGTACTATCAATTATAACCGTATGATTTTATCTCGCTTGAGTCAGTTATCATGTTTTCAAGTATGAGAGAAAGATATGATCAAATTCTTACAACGATAGTATTACCATTTGAGTACAGACAGCATAGACGATTGAACGTAGAATTCTCTGAGTGATATTGTACACATAGACTAAATAAGCCAAAATAATACATGTCATCACATTATTAGGTATTGTGTGGTAAATACAATAATTTGTATTTTCACATTTGTAAAGTTATATTTAAATTGCCAAAATATTATCCCTCTAGTAACACAGTGGAAAGTATGAAGGCTTATGACGCTACAAAACGGAATTTCAATACCCGTGGTGAGCACAGCAGAAACAGCCCATTGTGTAGCTTTGTGCTTAACTACAAACAAAAAGAAACAAAGCTAAAATATTAAGAAGCACTACTTGAAATTTAAGTCACAGCTGAAATGACCACACCCACTTTGAAGTTGCACTGTGTCAAAAACCACCAAGTGTTGTAATGTTATCCCACCCATTCCTACCTTGTTTCCCTACTTTTGATGCTCCCAATCCTACTTACAATTTTTTTAAAACTCGTCTCATAGGTTTTTTGGTACTAAGTCTCGAGAGTAACTGAGCTCTAGGCTTATCCTTCTCGTAGATTTTCTTATTGCTATCTCTCGACATTTCCTGGTTTTTGCTGATATCTTTGCTATAGTTTTTCTTCCAACTAGCCAAGGTGGTAGACTTTTCTTTGGCTGGATTAATGGCTAAGGCTTGTTTCGCATATTAGCATTACTGTTTCTAACCTTATCTCTATTCTTGCAGTAATGCTTTTTTTTTGCTGCGACAAAGACTTTACAAGGTTATCAACATAAGATTTTCTTCTTTTCTCTCGTTTTGTTTCCCTGAAAGGTACATTTTAAAAATAGCACTGTTTCAAGTACAACGTTAGATGTAATTTATACAACTTATTGTTCTTGTTTTCAGTACAGAGCACTCGAGCAAAGCCGTGTCAGACTTCAGCAGTGGTAGCGTTCGTTCTCACGTAGGAGACACACGTCTTAGGCTATGCTAGGCTTGCTTTGTCCAACACAGAACCCTCGAATGAGATGTATAGAACTGAAAAAGGTTAGATCATAGATAGATATCTAGAGAATCGAATTAGTCCACTTTTTTTATCTAGCTGATAGAGCTGCAGGCTGATTACGTAGTGCACGCGCATGAGCAATCGTGCACCTACACGGGCGGGTTGTTACTTGGCAACTCACAGAACGTACTCGTAATCATAGAATATGGCTACTAGTGTATTGTAATCTTGTTAGTAGCGTTGCTAAATGATTATTCTTAATACTTGCTATTACCAAGGTTATAAGTAAAACTAAGAAACACACTTTTAACCAAGGCAGCGTAATTCAATCATATGCATTTAGATTTGCATAAGGTGAAGGCAGAAGAAAGCTATGCTTTTCCAAAAACGTTAGTCAGTCAGTCAGATAGTCAGATTGACAAATTTTTGGTTTTATGATTTTTTTTTTACTCTACCGACTTTCTCAAGTGCTTTGGTGACTGTTACTCAGCAATTGATTTGTTTGTTACTCATCAGTGTTTTTAAAGTGCTAAAAATGTTTTGTATATATGTTGTTTGTAATGTGTTTGAGATTTTAATTTCTATTGCACATCTGACTTTTTCCTGCTACAAAATACTACCGTACTTATGATACAACAGTCAGGCTCAAAACTATGAAGAGGCACGCACACTCAGTCAACAATGAAAATAAAGTCAGGACACAACTGTCTTATTGGTCGAGGTATACGAGAAATAGGGACCCCAGATGAATGAGATGAGAAAAATAATGAGTATTTTGTCATAGAATATATTGCTGATCATGAACTCTTGCCATATACCCAGGATGGGTTTTATCCACAGTTATCTTCCTATGTACCCATGCTGGGTTTTATCCACGGCTATCTTGCCATATACCCCTACTGGGTTTTGTCCACAGCTATCTTGCCATGTACCCATGCTGGGTTTCATCCACAGCTATTTGTCATGTACCCATGCTGGGTTTTGTCCACAGCTCTCTTGCCATGTACCCATACTGGGTTTTGTCCACAGCTCTCTTGCCATGTACCCATGCTGGGTTTCGTGCACAGCTATTTTGTCATGTACCCATGCTGGGTTTTGTCCACATCTCTCTTGCCATGTACCCATGCTGGGTTTTGTCCACAGCTCTCTTGCCATGTACCCATGCTGAGTTTCGCGCACAGCTATCTTGCCATGTACCCATGCCGGGTTTCACCCACAGCTATCTTGCCATGTACCCGTGTTGGGTTTCATTCACAGCTATCGACATTGGACCAACTTCTCAACCAATTTTAACGCTAACACGTCTTCTTGTTTGCTACTTTTTATTTCTAAGCAACTTTTGACCCTGTCTGGTACCGTGGTTTATTACGACACGTAACACCATCACTTCGCTATATCCAACCATTATCACCTCATTTCTATATGGACAACGTGCAGTTATTTCCCTAGAGAGAACCCAATATCATTCGATAATTTTGCTGGAGTTCCTCAAGGCTCAATTTTATCATTTCTTCTGTATATTTTTTGTGTAGCACTACTATGCATAAACCGATGCATCCCGTTGAATCATACCAATACACCAATGATACTGTACTTTTGGCTATCTGTAAGAATGTACTTATTCCTAATAAAGTTCTTCATGCTGTGGTGAATACCTTTCTAGCTGGCATCTTACTCTTAGCGCCACAGAAACAAGAGTGACACTCTTTAGTCCTAGCAAAGAAAGTTTCGCCCATGTCGCAACACCTTGTTATTTAAAGTTCGCGTCATCAACGTTCTCAACACTGTTAAATATTTAAGTGTCTTCTCCTGTAAACACCTAACTTGGAAAGCCCAGAAGACGGCTCTGAAGCACAAGGTCACTCAACGTCACAGTCTCTTACGATGCCTAAAAGGAACCTCCTGGGGCTCAGCTCCATCACTTCTTTTATACCCCTATAAGTTCTTTGTCCAACCATGTATGGCCAAAGTACCTGGATTTCTGCTTCACCTACCTTTTACACCACTCGTCTTCTGGTGCAATCCTCTGATAGCCCGGCAGCCTCTCAGGCTAGAATGAAATGATAAAAAATAAATATTTTGTCTTTCATCATCTAGCCCAACTGATGAGTTATGATATTGAACGAAAGGCCTCTTGGGCAGTGACTGTGGGAATCTAAATATAAGATACGTAATGTTGTTTTTACACTCCTCTGATTTTGAGTTGCGGTGAACAATTCAAGAGGAAAGTGAAAAAAAAATGGAATTAATTTGATTTTTATGAAGTTTTGGCCATCTTTCAATTACTCATGATCCATACTGTATATATATACACACGTGTAAAAAAATACTACTTATACTTTTGGAATACCCTCTGTATACACCAACGTTATTATGCAGAAAGGCATCGTTATATAGAAATTTATAATTACGTCACGTTTACTATTATTGTCGTGAAACAGAACCAGGATGGAATATACTCTCGATCGCATAATTCGTGAAGAGACGGAAAAACCTAGGCCTCACATGAAGTGAATGTTTAGCTAAGAATTTCGGGAAGTATTCATTAGGTGCTCTGGGAGGAGGGGAGGGCGTCAAAGGGACGTTAACGTTGTTAACGTCTGTCCGCTTTTATTCCATTAGTATGCTAGAAGTAATTTACAAGTTCCAGTATCAGATGGGAAACTTTCGTGTCAGTTAATAATAAGAGAAAACTGAAGTTGTTCTTTAAGTAGGAATAGCGCATGTTATATTTAAATAATATATAAAGGTTCTGCATATTGTAAGAGCACGTTTTCATAAATAAAAAAAAAGTGTAGAAAGGGCATTAATGCATTTTGTGTTTTTCGAAGCAGCGGTCCTCAAGAGAGGGAATCGTTATAATTCGAGAAAATTTGAAATGGCTTTTTAGTTATATTTTATTTTTTTTGCAAGTCTATACATTTGTAGACACACACACACATTAGACTAAATTGTGTTCTAAACTCCCATAAGAACTACATTTTGAAGTCTATCACGTGTCAAACTATTTTTGAAGTCTACCACGTGGCAACCTCTTTTTGTAATTGGAATTTTTCAAACTGGACGGCAGCTTTTGTGCAAGTGAGCAAAACGGCCAAACCATAGATCTCCTAGAGTTGAAGAACAGTAGTTCCTAATTCTAAATTACTAACGAGAAGGAAGGATGTTAGCTTTAAGCACCCGCCGCCACAAGGGCTTTGTTCAGTTTTTTTTTTTTTTTGTAGTATAAGAATGGGGGTAGCTTTCATTTCAGAAACGTGCCCACAGCTAAAAGTTCGGTGGAGTGTGTTTGACAGCATCATGTGTGGACTCTTAGATCCTCGATCCGCAGCCCGACATGTAAACCAGAAGACAATGCGCATGCTCGGCTCTAATAATAATAATATTTTTATATATGAAAAGCCATCCGTGTTTCCATATTTTTGGCACCGTCAACGAGCTATAACAAAGTCATATTCCTGTAATGTGTTATCAGATGTTTTAAGTTTATAAGCCATTTCAATAATCCATTTTACTTCTACCCAGACCGGTGGGGTATCATTTATATCATTTTATTGTAGCCTTCCCACAATGTATTTTATCTAATTGCATCATGAAACCTAGTACAAAGTTACTAGGTTTTACTAGGCTTTATCTAGTCATTTACCTGGTTTCCCCGATGGAACAGTTGTAAGTTTACGGACTTACGACGCTAAAATTCGGGGTTCTATTCCACGCGGTGGACATAGCAGATAGCCAATGTGGCTTGGCTCTAAAAATATCCAAACTTTACCTTCAACCATGAAATACTGTTCACACCAATTTATTCCCTCTATATTGGCGCGTATAAATACTTCATAATATTTTCTACAAGCTGAGGTACCGGGTTATGAACTTACACAAAATATGAGGGGTAGATGCTACGATAAATAACACAAAAATCCTAACTTTCACACAACTCATTTATAATATAATGTATTATTACAGTATTCATTATTACCTTACCAAACGTTTTGTACAATATGTAAGAATTCAATGTGTCGATACTTAAAATATGGTATACACCGTGCGATAATCAGGGTGACTTTGTAAGAGGAAGCGATAAAAGAAGTGGTTGTAGGGGCGCTTTCTGTTACCCGCTTTCAACACCTAGCTCTTAACGTCCTTCTACAGTGTTTCACGTAATTAATTAATTGACGGTCATTGGCCGCAGAAGTGAAAGGTCACGAGTCAAAGTAGGAAGTGGGTATAACTCAAGAAACGGCTCTTCATGTCAGCCTCATGGTTGTTGTTGGAGTAGATACTTCAGCTGAGTATTATTGCTATTGTGGCAGCCATTTTTTATTGCATTCCTCCATAGAGAGTGCTAGTGCACTCTTTGGGATATATAAGACGTTTGTGTGTGTGTCTCCCTCCCCCCAAACTGTGTATATGTTGTACATGGTAGCTGCTAAATCCTAAATCCTCCTGTTATTGTGGGACTTACTTTATACTTGTTGGTTTATCGCGTTTGTATTCAGTCCATTCTTACTGGAATATGTAGCGATGGTAAACGCTAACAAAAATACGACTTAGGATCATAGGCTGATTATAGCAAATATCAGGTGAGTTGGGAGGCTGAATCAAAAACACCTCATGTGTTTTTTAGCCTAACTTAAAAATTTCTATGTTGGCTACTAACTTGATTTAAAAATCATATCACTTGTATGAAGACTGACTTGAAATGTTCCAATTGTTTTTGTAGGCTGGAGGTACTCTTTTTGTTTTTTAAATTCTGAATATAGTTTTGGTTTGGTTTGAATTTCGTGCAAAGCTACACGAGGGCTATCTGCGCTAGCCGTCCCTAATTTAGCAGTGATAGACTAGAGGGCAGGACAATATTCAACATCACCCACCGCCAACTCTTCTGCTACTCTTTTACCAAAGAATAGTTGGATTGACCGTCACATTATAACGCCCCCACGGTTGGCTGAAACGGCGAGCATGTTCGTTGACTCTGAATTTCTCGCCAGCGTGGCCGAATTCGATTAGTTTTCAGGTCTATCCTGGTGTATCTAAAATATGATTATGAGATCCTTTTCAATAGAGATGCTTGTGATATCAGTTAGGCCCGTGCTGTTACAGGTGAAAAATTGGGGTAGAGTAAATAATTACATACACAAGTCGTGCACTCAATGCCCCAAAAAATCAAATGCTGATACTTCACCACAAAGAAAGAACTGCTTGGAGTTTTAATATTCGTGAAGTACTTCCAACACTACTTATATGGCACTTTCAGGATGAACCATGTGTCACTGAAATGGTTTATGAAACTTAAAAACCTGAAATGGATGATTACATGTCGGATCACAACATTGCAAAAGCATGACATGATCGTACAACATCACCCAGGATCTCAATGCAACAATGCTAATGTACTGTTTTACTGTATGAGTTGAAACTTTGACCATTTCTGCCATTATGATACAGATTCACCCAGTCAGTGACCTTATAGGTGACTGGCTGTCAACATTCGCCCCTCAAGAGCTTCAGGAGGACCAGCTGAATTCCCCCAACTAGCGTGGGCACCCCTTGTCTATTGCACGTTGAGGAACTGGGTACAGGTGCATGCAGTTTATGTCATTTGTATTAGCAGTTACAAGTGCACAACAGCATTTATACTGCTAATATCAACTACTGAGATGTAGAAATCAACTTGTATTACAGCTCCTGATTCCTACCCCATGTTGGGTCAGGTTCTCCAAACCCTGCATATGCATATCCAACGTTACCCACACTCTCACAAATGCCCAACAAAGATTATACTGGCCAGGTATGAATAGCGGCATTGAGCACTGGTGCTGGCACTGTACAATGTGCGCAGCACAAAGAAAAGCCCGACTCTACAGGGAAAACTCCAATAAATCATTGTTGGTTCTTCCCTCCAAAGAATCGTCATGGACATTGCAAGTCTTTTTCCAGAGACCAAGAGAGGTAATTGGTATATCCTTGTAGTCAATGATTACTTCACAAGGTGGGTCGAAGTGTATTCATTGCTTGACATTTGGCATGCTCCATTGCTGACATGTTGACAATACAATGGATAACATATTTTGACACACCTTCAGAGATTCATGCAGATCAGAGAACGAAATTCAACTATCAGTTGTTCTGTAATTTGTGCAATGTGCTCATTGTGATGAAAACACACACACATCACTATAGAATTGCTGAGAACGGCCATAGCTGATGCACATGAAGTCACATACTGAGAACTATGTAAGGCAGCTGTCTTCCAAAAACAATGCTATTACAAGACAGTCGAGGAGAGAACCTTTCAGCCCCAAAACAGTATGTAACAGTGGTACGTGGAAGCACATCGAGTATGTGGATAAGCGGAGGCCACATGTCAGGAAAGAACCTCCAGTACTCAAACCCAAGGAATCTGAGGAAGAAGAGGATGTCACTGTTCATATCAACTCAACTAATGAGAAGGAGGAGTGCCCAAGTACTTAGCTGATTGTCTTGGATGATTTCTATGAGTAAACACCTGAAGAGATGATGAACAGCTTTAGTGGTTGGCCGAATTATCAAAGACAGCTCCATCATAAGTAAGGCTGGGAATAAATCCACTAGCCACCAGCTAGGATGGTCATTTGGTTAAGAAACCAATGATTAAAATGGAGTTGTACACCTTTGCTTTCTGGGCACCTGTGTGATTCTTTTCAGCAAAAATTACTACCCCTATAAGAGCAGTGATGATTCTTCTGAATCTGTAGAGTTTCTCATGAATGTCTATGACAAGATGGTCAAGTAGAGTACATTCCTGATCTTCACCTTGTTCTCATACAAGTTGGCTCTCTGACTTATATGATCCAGCATTCATTGGCTGTGCACGAGCACCCCGAGTTCATGGATACGTTGTTGTGGTCATATATTGCAGAAGAATCTTTAATAAATACCCTGACTGGCCTGGGCATCACAGGTTGAACCCAACAAATTTGAGGACACGTCTGCATGAAATTTAAGATGGTCAGGTAGTCAAAAGACTGTCATCTAAAATTGTGTCGAGACTCTTGTTTTCCAAGATATCAGACAGCAATGTCCAGAAGAAAACATGGGCTACATTTTGTGACCACTACTCGATTATTGATGTGTACATTTATTGGGTTATCCAAGGCTGCTCCAGGGTTTCTCCCATGTACCTTAACTAGAGTAATGTTGTTTCTTCTGAACCACCTGTGGAGTCTCTCTTGTTTGTTTTAGAGCAAATACACATTAGGCTATCTACTGTGTCCACTATGGATAATCGAGCCCCAGATTTTAGCGTTATATGTCTGTAGACTTACTGCCGTCCCACCGTGAGAGATGTCTTTTGTTACAGCATCCTTGGGTTCTGACATCAATACCTGAAAGCCTAACCTGTTATACAACCCCTTTGTAAAGGTGGCAGGTCGGCTTTGAGTATTGAAAGGCAGTTTTACGATGTATCTTTGTGAAAGGGTCTGACTTTAAGATGTATCTTTGTGAAAGGGTCTGACTTTAAGATGTATATTTGTTAAATGTTTTTTACTTAATATGTAATACCATTGCTGTTAAAGGGGCAAGTCTCACACGTACCATTGTTAAAGACTATTTTTGTTGGTATTTTAATTTAACTTGAGAGCATAATTTGTTAGATCATCCCCCCTCTAAAAGGGGGTAAGTGAGCTTTGTGATGTGCTTACGTGGTGTATGGTGATGTGTTCAGCTTTAAGTGTTGTGGGAGAAAATGATTTATTAGGTAGGTGTTGGTTAATTAGTTTTTACTTCTTGAGTGCTACATAGTTCTAGAGTGAAGGAGAGCTGGGTCAGCCTGGAAAGAAAGGGGGGGGGAGTGAGACTATAGTGCTTTGGTTAAAAAGTAAAAATTTTCACTTCTCCCCGGATGAACACGGAAGTGTTTAAGTGAGTTGCTAACTTTAACTTTCTTTATGTGGTTAAGAAAAGTCTAGTTGAAGGCCAAAGCTGCTTATCTAGTTCTTTTCCAGTAAAAACAGCGTTGTTTTTAATTAGTGAAATGAGTTATCCTTTTTGATGAATCAGGTGACAGTGGAGAATGGACTCATTGGCCCGATGATCCAACAAGAACCAATCAATGTTTTGTCCTGTCAGAAACTTTGGGGTTTATTGACATATCTACGATAATGTTGGGGCTTGGGAGAGAGAGAATTTAAATTTGATATTGATTTACGCATCATTTACATAGATTTTAATACAGGTTTCAAGATAGGTTATATATTTTAGAGTTTCCCTTGATTCTTAGTTGTTTTCGCACTTGTGTTCCAGTAAGTACCTTACAGAAACTACACTTTCTGTCGCACTTACTATATTTCATTGTTACGTTAAGATTTCAGGCGACTCGTAAGCGTACTTTTAGTTGTTATTGTTCTCGTGCTCGCCTTAAGAAAGCAGGATTTAAAGTACTGTTGTCACATTTATTCACGTTAGAGTTTTTAGTTGCGTTGTTTCACGGAGCGAACAGATCTAGGGTGTATCATTTGGCTCGTGTATTTAAGATTTAAAATGTTTTAAGCTTCATTATGAAATTTAAGTAATGTCTTGGATTTCATATAGAGTGTTTATATAGATTAAAGTAACGTGATATTTTGAATTAAATCGGTGAGTGTTTTCATTCGATACTTTCTTTTAACTGTTCCTCACTTAGCGTAACTCACAAAGGGGAATTAAAGTCGTCTTCTGCTCTTGTAAGTCACACACCAACACACACACATATATACAATCACTTGTCCAGTAGTTTATTGTATCTTTTATTGTTGATTTTGAAGATTGCCATTACATATTTGTACTCTGAATACATTCGAGTCTCGTCTTTTTCTCTGTGAAGTTTGTTTGTTTGTACTTAAGTACAAAGCTACACAATGGGCTATCTGTGCTCTGCCCACCATGGGTATCGAAACCCGGTTCCTAGCGTTGTAAGTCCGCTGTGCCACTGGAGGGCTCTATGAACTAAAGCCAAAAACCTCTTGGTATCAAGGAGCCTAACGTTTCTACGTTTTTGGTTATCCTCGAGATTGGATCAAATGCCTGGTAGAGATTAGGCTGCTAAAAACTCAGTATGTTCGCAACTCCTTTCGCCTCGCTCGTGAAACAAGATATTCTTAATGGTGTGAGAATAAAAGCCACTCACCCCCTCCGATTGCTCATTGGAAGAGAGGGAGTTTATAACGCTAAAAATCGAGTTTCGATATCGGCGTTGGACAGAGCACAGATAGTCCATTGTGTAGCTTTGTGTTTTACAACAAATGTAGGCGTAAAAATAAAATAAAATCCTTTGCACACGCAAGCACACATACATATACATGTAAATAGATACGCACGAAAAACAAAAACAAGAAAAAACTTGTGTCCAGACGAACGGGAAAGGTAAAGACACACATGGATCTAAGGAGCCAATCTAACAGTTTCACATGTGGGGAGAAACCAGGAGAAGCAGAGGAAAACTCATTGGAAGATATTGACTCGGCGTTTGGATGTGGTTGGTGGTAGCGTCTGTGTAGGATTTCTAGTGGTTGTGTTCTCAAGGTGTCGGTAGTGGCTGTGTAGTACGTCTAGTGGATGTGTTTTCAAGGTTTCTGTAGCATCTGTGTATGATGTGTGGATGTGCTCTCAAGGTGTTGGTAGCGTCTGTGTAGTACAAGTGGATGTGTTCTCAAGGCATTGGTAGCGTCTGTGTAGGATTTCTAGTGGATGTGTTTTCAAGGTTTCTGTAGCATCTGTGTAGGATGTGTGGATGTGCTCTAAAGGTGTTGATAGCGTCTGTGTAGTACAAGTGGATGTGTTCTCAAAGTGTTGGTAACGTCTGTGCAGTACGACAAGTGGATGTGTTCTCAAGGTGTTGGTAGCGTCTGTGTAGTACGTCAAGTGGATGTGTTCTCAAGGTGTTGGTAACGTCTGTGTAGTACGTCTAGTGGATGTGTTCTCAAGGTGTAAGGTTCGTATTCTGCTGGTTTAATTTGTGTGGATATGTTGGTTTGGGTCTCCTTGTATTTGAATGTCGTAGTTTGTCTGGGTTTGGCAACTGGGAGTGGTAGTGTTCTCAATATACTTGAATATGGATTGTTCTTCATGGGCTGTTGTCTGGGTTTGGCAGCTGTGAGTGGTAGTGTTCTCAATATACTTGGATATGGATTGTTCTTCATGGGCTGTTGTCTGGGTTTGCTGGTCAGGCGTTGGGATTTTGTTTCGATGAAGTTTTAGATGTAACTCTGGAGAGGGTGATAGTGGCTGAGGGGGAAATTAAAGTTATGTTTCTTAGTGTGTTTTCTTACTCTTTTTTTTCCACTCCGAAGTAGAGATACTCCAAGAAACAACAACATCGGTGTATCTTATTAACTGTCGTGCATGATTTAACGGCAATTTTAACGATGATCGCCATCCTTCCAGTTGTTCGGGATGTAATCCTGTGTTGGCTGATAACTGATTTAATCTCCCGAGTACCACATATCTATAAATAACATTTCAGACAAACTTTTCGCTGCCATACGTCCAGCTTAGCTAATTGGTTAGCTATTGAACAAAAACGCTCCTGGGAATGACTCTTGGCAAGTAATAAATTTGTTTGTTTGTTTGAAGTTAAGCACAAAGCTACACAATGGGCTATATGTGCTCTGCCTATCACGGGTATTGAAATCCGATTTCTAGTGTTGTAAGTCCGCAGACATACCGCTGTGCCACAGGGGGGGGGGAGCAAATAATAGACAAATCAGAAATACTATTTTTATACACCTCTGATTCGAAGTACGTAGCAGAAAAACTAAAAGAGAAGTAAAAAAAATTGAAGTCAAGTGTGATTTCAATTATTTTTTGTATAAATCTAAAAATCATAATTTTTTTCGTCAGCTTAGGTTTAACACCTATGTAAATCGAATGCCAAGTCTGAAAGTAATTTGGCACTCGTCTTCTCACGAGTGACTTCAGATAACTTGGTCACCACTTGAAAACGGCTCTAAATTCAAAACCTGAAAACTTATGAATGAACAACCTTCTAATTTTGTTGAAATTAAAGGTTGAGATTAATGGTTTTATTTCCATAAGAAGTCAGCTATGACGGTGCCTTATTCAAGATTCATTTATAATGTTGTAGAATGGTGGGATTCGAGCTGCTTAGTTACTGGAAAGTTTCAAGTATTGTCAACGTCCATTTTTAACCAAATGATTTTTTGATCCCCTACTTGTGAAAATGTAAAAATTGATTTGCCTTAGGGTAAAAAAGTTCATACATTTGTTATAATGCATTGAATATACATATATGTTTAAAACATTTGGTGCAAATGCTTTTAAACTTAAAATATCTAATAATTAGAAAACGTTCTTATATTTTTATTATCTTAGAAAGACGAAATGGGCTTTATATTATATTATATTTATATATTATAATTCAATGGTTTCTAAAAATAGTTTCTATCGACTTTAACTAAAGGCACACTGTTCATATTTATTGTTTATATTTCATTATATTTATATGTCTCTTAGTACAAATTATCAACATTAATTTTAACGATAACTTTTATATATTAAAATAGGTGACCAATAGATGGCGGTAATAAAACATTCATAATTTTATATTAATGAAATTTACTTTTTTGCATGATGTAAATGTTAAAGAAAACATTTTCAAAGTTAAAGAAGACTCATCAAAATAAATGAGGTCAAGGTTCCTTTTAAACTATTTTATGTATGATAGTATAAGTCTCACATATTTTATAAGTTAGTATTACTCATTACACTAAATCAAATATTCTGAGGTTATTGATAATCATATTTTAGTATCTTATTTCCCACATCATTTTATCGCTTCTTAATAGGTGTATAATATTCTAATTTGGGTGGAAAGCAATGTGCTTACTAGCTTTAGAATAAAAAGTATTTTAAGCGTGAATTATTTAGTTTGTATTTTTATGAACATTATGCAAAAATCTTCTTTGGAAAGCATATTGACTGCTTTATAGGCATAAGTTATTCGGATGTAGTGGCACTGAATTTTTGTTTGAGCATTTGGTAATTACATTGAAAATACAAACCGAAAATATGATTCTTAATAACCTAATAACGTAGAGCTTTGTTATTTTATGTTATGAAATCGGGACATTAACTCGTCAAATAGTTTAAGAGAAACCTAATAAAAATTAAAATATCACCTAAGAACACTTGAGAAGGTTTATAGGAAACCCTTGTCTACGTATGAGTACATCTTTTGACATCAAGTGACAATGAGTTATTATTGATACCAAACACCAAAATTACAAGAGACCCAAAAGCTTAGTAAGGAAGACCTTTCTAGTGATCAGATTGGTCAGTCCTTCTCATACCGCCACTTTTGTTTCTTTCAGCTTTTTTCGTCCAAAGCTAAACAAATGGCTTCTGCGTATAGTGGTCCCTAATTTTGAACTGATATACAACAGGAAAAAACAGCATATCAACAGCACCTACCGGCAACACTTATATGAGCGAGTAATGGGATTTAACACCCAGTCTTATAGCGCATCTAAGGTGCATAGCGCATTTTTGTCGCAATGGGCAGCGAACCAAGAACCCTCGGCTTCACAGTGTGAGTGTGCTAACTATACCCAGACTCCATACTTTGAATAACAATTCCTATTAAACAACCTTCAAGTCCTGTCTTATCTTTCGATTTCACCATCCTGATGAATGACCTATCATTCGTAAGTATTCCTGTCAGGCAACATTAAATATGTGCTCTACCACTGAAAATGGATGTACAAAATAATCTAATCAGACCTCTTTTAAATCACTTTACATTCCTTCAAGCTACTATGTGTATTACGTCTTTTTGTCCTTTTTTAAGCAACGATAAAGATCTTTAGCCTAGCTGACGGCTAAAAATAATTAACACGTTAGAAGAGTTTATCACGGGCCCTCCAACTGTAAAGTCCCCCTAGTGGCACAGCGGAATGTCTGGGGACATACAAAGCTAAAATACGGGTTTCGATACCAGTGGTGGGCAGAGCACAGATAGTCCATTGTGTAGCTTTGTGCTTAAGTTCAAACAAACAAACAAAAAATCAGTTGTGAAATCTCGTCTCAGCACGTTTATCAGTGCGTAGTCTAGGTAATGTTGTGCCATCCCTAATTCTACATTTTTACAGCAACAACCACTTTTATGTTATGCTTTATTATTATTAATTATTGTACATATTTTTTTTAAATTATAGTTATCTTATTTTTAACCACGGGTACCCAATAAAAATAAGATGATTTTAATACTAATACTTCCTATACTACTTTTTTTTTTTTTTTGTAATTTCGCCCAAAGCTACACGAGGGCTATCTGCGCTAGCCGTCTCTAATTTAGCAGTGTAAGACTAGAAGGAAGGCAGCTAGTCATCACCACCAACCGCCAACTCTTGGGCTACTCTTTTACCAACGAATAGTGGGATTGACCGTCACATTATAACGCCCCCACGGCTGAAAGAGCGAGCATGTTTGGTGGGATGCGGATTCGAACCCGCGACCTTCAGATTGTGAGTCGAGTGCCCTAACCACCTGGCCATGCCGGGCTCTCTTCCTATACTATTTTACGATTCATCATTGCTGAGTTTGCCATTAATTTGCCCAATTGGTTCCATTGCTCTCATCAGATCGATTAAGGATCATTTGTTGCACTTTATTTTGTTAATTTTTTCTGCATATCTGTAGAATCTTTACACATTTTTCTCACGGATGATCAGTACGTGCGTAATCACATAATTGTAATTTTCCAGTCGATCACAATACCTAGAAAAGTGACATAGTTCTTAAGTAAAATGTCAGTGTGAAGAGAGTGGTGTTTGTTTGAAATCCGCTAGTCAACGGGCTTTATTTAGTCGGATGTACACTTTATGACCTACAGTTCACTAACAGATCTTTCTGCAGATCCTTCACTGTTTCCTTGGACGGGTCTGTGTTGTTTGTAACAAATATGTCGTCAACATATGTTTATGGCATATTCCAGAGCCTTCCAGCGTGCTGACCAGATCAGCTGTGTATACACTGAAGAGGACAGGACTCAGCTGGGATCCTTGTGGCAAGTCAAAGCTAATTCCAAATTTGTCAGACCTCTAATTGTCAAATTTCAACTGAAAACGCCTGGTGTCCAGCATAGCCAATATCCATTGTATAAGACATTCAGAGCCTTTAGCTTCTTTGCTAAAATGTCATTATCCACAATTTCGACAAACACCACATTGATGTGATGTTTGTCTACTCTACATTTGAGGTTGTTGATCCCTCTGGTCTTACCCCTGCTACGTTGGTGCCAGACAGTTACTCTCCTCCTAGTCTCGTGCGAGGCTTTTTGCTGTTACCTTTTCCATGAGCTTTAACCATACACTTGACATTTATACTAGTCTATATCCCTTCAGTGTGTGCTGGTTTTTGAAGGGTTTGGGCAACACTAGCACTGACCAGTCTCTGAGGTCCAGAAGAACTGCTTCTCCTCCATCATTGAGGCTTCGTCAATATCATCATGAGTGTTGAATCTCATTTTATTACTACTAGTTTTGGTTTTGGTTTAGTAAAATATTCGTTTTCGTCATGAGTGTTTAATCTCTTTTTTATTAAGACTAGTTTTAATTTTGGTTTAGTAGAATATTCGTTTTCATCATGAGTGTTGAATCTCATTTTATTAAGACTAGTTTTACTTTTGGTTTAGTAGAATATTCGTTTTCATCACGAGTGTTGAATCTCATTTTATTAAGACTAGTTTTGGTTTAGTAAAATATTCGTTTTCATCATGAGTGTTGAATCTCATTTTATTAAGACTAGTTTTAATTTTGGTTTAGTAGAATATTCGTTTTCAATGCTAAAATTCGACGTTCGATTCCTTGTGAAGACACAGCAGATAGCCCAATGTGGCTTTGCTCTGAAAAAGCAACAAATGTTAATAAACGTGATTTAAGTACCAGTTTCTGTTAGCTGGAAAACCTATCGCATATTATATATACAATATTTTATGCATGGCCAGGTGGATAAGGCGCTCGACTCACAATCTGAAGG